>NC_053023.1:584795894-584880337 GCF_003073215.2 Triticum urartu | reverse complement strand
CAAGCTTGTGGGAGACTCTCTTCTTCAATTTGCACAAAATTATATATTTCCTTTAAGGTAGCTTGTTTCTTATGAGTGGGGAAATATTTAGCAGAGAAGTAATAAATCATATCCTGGGGACTACACACACAGCCAGGATCAAGAGAATTAAATCATATTTTAGCATCACCCTTTAATGAGAACGGATATAACTTAAAGATATAGTAGTAACGAATTTTTTCCTCATTAGTGAATAGGGTGGCTATATCATTCAATTTAGTAAGATGTGCCACAACAGTTTCAAATTCATAGCCATAAAAAGGATCAGATTCAACCAAAGTAATTATCTTAGTATCAGCAGAGAAATCATAATCCTTATGAGAAATACACATAGGTGAAGTAGCAAAAGCAGGGTCATATTTCATTCTAGCAGTCAAAGATTTTTCTTTCAGCTTAGCTAACAGTTTCTTAAGATCATATCTATCTTTGCAAGCTAAAAGATCTCTAGCAGTTTCTTCATCCTAAACATAACCCTCAGGCACATTAGGTAATTCATATCTAGCGGGAGAATCTTCATCATCAATATTATCAGTTTCAATAATTTCATTCTCTCTAACCCTGGCAAGTTGTTCATCAAGAAATCACCTAATGGCACAATATTATCAAGCATAGAAGTAGTTTCATCATAAGCATCATGCATAGTAGAAGTGGCATCATCAATAATGTGCGACATATCAGAATCAATAGCAGGTGTAGGTGTCGCAAGTTTACTCAAAACAGAAGGTGAATCAAGTGCAGAGCTAGATGGCAGTTCCTTAACTCCCCTCGTAGTTGAGGGAAAAATCTTGGTTCTTTCATCTTTCAAGTTCCTCATAGTGATCAATAGATATAAATCCCAAGTGACTCAAAGAATAGAGCTATGCTCCCGGGCAACAGCGCCAGAAAATAGTCTTGATAACCCACAAGTATAGGGGATCGCAACAGTTTTCGAGGGTAGATTATTCAACCCAAATGTATTGATTCGACACAAGGGGAGCCAAAGAATATCCTCAAGTATTAACAGTTGAGTTGTCAATTCAACTGCACCTGAAAGAATTAATATCTGTAGCAAAGTATTTAGTAGCAAAGTAATATGGAAGCAGCGGTAACAGTGGCAAAAGTAATAGTATTGGTTTTGTAGTGATTGTAACAGTGGCAATGGAAAAGTAACTAAGCAAATATCAATATGTGAAAAGCTCGTAGGCAATGGATCAGTGATGGATAATTATGTCGGATGCGATTCCTCATGCAACAGTTATAACATAGGGTGACACAGAACTAGCTCTAGTTCATCAATGCAATGTAGGCATGTATTCCGAATATAGCCATACGTGTGATAACCCACAAGTATAGGGGGTCGCAACAGTTTTCGAGGGTAGAGTATTCAACCCAAATTTATTGATTCGACACAAGGGGAGCCAAAGAATATTCTCAAGTATTAGCAGCTGAGTTGTCAATTCAACCACACCTGGAAACTTAGTATCTGCAGCAAAGTGTTTAGTAGCAAAGTAATATGATATTCGTGGTAACAGTAGCAAAAGGTAACGATAGCAAAAGTAATATTTTTGGTGTTTGTTAGTTATGATAACAATAACAACAGAAAAGTAAATAAGCGAAGAACAATATATGGAAAGCTCGTAGACAATGGATCGGTGATAGAGAATTATGCCAGATGCGGTTCATCATGTAACAATCATAACCTAGGGTGACACAGAACTAGCTCCAATTCATCAATGTAATGTAGGCATGTATTGCAAATATAGTCATACGTGCTTATGGAAAGAACTTGCATGACATCTTTTGTCCTACCCTCCCGTGGCAGCGGGGTCCTAGCGGAAACTAAGGGATATTAAGGCCTCCTTTTAATAGAGTACAGGACCAAAGCATTAACACATAGTGAATACATGAACTCCTCAAACTATGGTCATCACTGGGAGTGGTCCAGATTATTGTCACTTCGGGGTTGCCGAATCATAACACATAGTAGGTGACTATAGACTTGCAAGATAGGATCAAGAACTCACATATATATTCATGAAAACATAATAGGTTCAGATCTGAAATCATGGCACTCGGGCCCTAGTGACAAGCATTAAGCATAGCAAAGTCATAGCAACATCAATCTCAGAACATAGTGGATACTAGGGATCAAACCCTAACAAAACTAACTCGATTACATGATAAATCTCATCCAACCCATCACCGTCCAGCAAGCCTATGATGGAATTACTCACGTCGGCGGTGAGCATCATGAAATTGGTGATGGAGGATGGTTGATGATGACGATGGCAACGGATTCCCCTCTCGGGAGCCCCGAACAGACTCCAAATCAACCCTCCCGAGAGAGTTTAGGCTTGGCGGCGGATCCGTATCGTAAAACGTGATGAATCCTTCTCCTTTATTTTTTTCTCCCCGAACACGAATATATGGAGTCAAGATGGACGTCGGTGGAGCTCCAGGGGGGCCACGAGGCAGGGGGCGCGCCCAGGGGGAAGGCGCTCCCCCACCCTCGTGGCTAGGGTGTGGACCCCTGGCCTTGATTCTTTGCCAGTATTTTTTATTATGTCCAAAAATAATCTCTGTGGAGTTTCAGGTCATTCCGAGAACTTTTGTTTTTGCACATAAATAACACCATGGCAATTCTGCTGAAAAGAGCGTCAGTCCGGGTTAGTTCCATTCAAATCATGCAAGTTAGAGTCGAAAACAAGGGCAAAAGTGTTTGGAAAAGTAGATACGACGGAGACGTATCAACTCCCCCAAGCTTAAACCTTTGCTTGTCCTGAAGCAATTCAGTTGACAAACTGAAAGTGATAAAGAAAAACTCTTACAAACTCTGTTTGCTCTTGTTGTTGTAAATATGTAAAGCCAGCATTCAAGTTTTCAGCAAAGATTATGAACTAACCATATTCACAATAACTCTTAGGTCTCATGTTTACTCATATCAATGGCATAATCAACTAGCGAGCAATAATAATAAATCTCAGATGACAACACTTTCTCAAAACAATCATAATATGATATAACATGATGGTATCTCGCTAGCCCTTTCTAAGACCGCAAAACATAAATGCAGAGCACCTTTAAAGATCAAGGACCGGCTAGACATTGTAATTCATGGTAAAAGAGATCCACTAAAGTCATACTCAATGTAAACAAACAGTAATGAATGCAAATGACAGCGGTGCTCTCCAACTGGTGCTTTTTAATAAGAGGATGATGACTCAACATAAAAGTAAATAGATAGGACCTTCGCAGAGGGAAGTAGGGATTTGTAGAGGTGCCAGAGCTCGGTTTTCAAATATATACTTTCATTGTCAACATAACAACCAAGAGATGCGATATCTTCCATGCTACACACATTATAGGCGGTTCCCAAACAGAATGGTAAAGTTTATACTCCCCCTCCACCAACAGCATCAATCCATGGCTTGCTCGAAACAATGAGTGCCTCCAACTAACAAGAGTTCCCAGGGGGAGTTTTGTTTGCAATTATTTTGATTTAGTTTGCATAAAGCATGGGACTGGGCATCCCGGTGACCAGCCATTTCTCGTGAGTGAGGAGCGGAGTCCACTCCTCTTGAGAATAACCCGCCTAACATGGAAGATACGGACAGCCCTAGTTGATACATGAGCTATTCGAGCATACAAAACAGGATGTTTATTTGAAGGTTTAGAGTTTGGCACATACAAATTTACTTGGAACGGCAGGTAGATACCGTATATAGGTAGGTATGGTGGACTCATATGGAATAACTTTGGGTTTATGGAGTTGGATGCACAAGCAGTATTCCCTTAGTACAGGTGAAGGCTAGAAAAGACTGGGAAGCGACCAGCTAGAGAGCGACAACAGTCATGAACATGCATTAAAATTAATCAACACCGAATGCAAGCATGAGTAGGATATAATGCACCATGAACATAAATATCGTAGAGGCTATGTTGATTTTGTTTCAACTACATGCGTGAACATGTGCCAAGTCAAGCCACTCGAATCGTTCAAAAGAGGATACCACCCTATCATACCACATTACAACCATTTTAGTAGCATGTTGGCACGCAAGGTAAACCATTATAAGCTCCTAGCTAATTAAGCATGGCACAAGAAACTATGATCTCTAGTTGTCATTGCAAACATGTTTATTCATAATAGGCTGAATCAGGAATGATGAACTAATCATATTTACAAAAACAAGAGAGGTCGAGTTCATACCAGCTTTTCTCATCTCAGTCAGTCCATCATATATCGTCATAATTGCCTTTCACTTGCACGACCGAATGATGTGATAATAATAATAGTGCACGTGCATTGGACTAAGCTGGAATCTGCAAGCATTCAATAAACAGGAGAAGACAAGGCAATATGGGCTCTTTTGTCAGATCAACAATAATGCATATAAGAGCCACTTCAACAATTTAATTATGGTCTTCTCCTATCGACCCCCAAA
This sequence comes from Triticum urartu, assembly GCF_003073215.2. Classification (NCBI taxonomy): domain Eukaryota; kingdom Viridiplantae; phylum Streptophyta; class Magnoliopsida; order Poales; family Poaceae; genus Triticum; species Triticum urartu. Next base: position 584,875,874 of record NC_053023.1, on the reverse strand, counting down.
GAAAAGAAAAGAAATAAAACTATTTACACGGGAAAGCTCCCAACAAGCAAAAAGAAGAATAGGAAATCTTTTTGGGTTTTCTTTTTAATTACTACTACAAGCATGGAAATTAAAACTAGCTAAAAGCTACAACTAATTTTTTTGGTTTTTCTTAAGGTTTATTAAACACACAAGAAGAAAGCATAAAAAGGAAAATAAACTAGCATGGATATTACAATGAAAAAGTATGAGCACCGACATCTAGCAATGAGTGTGTGAACATGAATGTATAATCGGTGAGAAATACGTACTCTCCCCAAGCTTAGGCTTTTGGCCTAAGTTGGTCTAATGCCACAGATGGCCTGGCGGATATCCAAAGTTGTAGTTGGGGTCGTACTGAGATGCAGCAGTCATTGCATCATGGGCTGCAGCTTGGAGGCGAGCTATCTTCAGCTCTCCTCTTATACTCTTCCGCCTCCTCTCTGGTTATAAAATATCTCCCTTTTGCCTGAAAGTCAAAGAAAGTAGAAGCAGGGAGAGCGACGTGATAGGTGCGTCGTCTGTCAAAGATTAGTCGGTACTGGAGGAACTGATCGTTCCTCTCAACAAACTGATGACGAACCATAGCCTCATAATCCAAATAAGCAGGGGGCAACTCAATATCATCCTCACGTATGGTTATACCAAGAAAATTAGCTATGCGGGTTGCATCAATTCCACCGAAGAAATCTCCATCAAATCTATTAAGATGCAACCTGCGTGCAACAATGGCTCCCAAATTATAAGATTTATCTCCTAACACAGCACTCCTAAGAATACCGAGGTCAGGGACACACATGTGACATGCTTCATCTTTACCGTTAATGCATCTACCTATGAGAGAGCAAAATAATGTATAGCAGGAAAGTGAATGCTCCCTATGGTAGCTTCGTGCTATATCTCTAGATTCCCCCACAGTTATACTAGCAAGAAAATCTCTAAATTCAGATTTGCGAGGTTCACTAGCACTACCCCATTGTGGAAGTTTGCAAGAAGTGGTAAAGTCCTCTAAGTCCATAGTGTAAGAATTTTCATAAAGATCAAACAGGACAGTTTGAGAATTACTGTGAAGATGAAAATTAAAACCTCCTCACAAAGGAACTAGTGAGATCGTGGTACTGACGACATTTTTCTGCCTCAAAGCTCACAAGATCAGCGTTACGCAAATATGCGTTAAATTCTTCCTTAATTCCTGCTCGATCCATGAAGTCCTCTGAAGGCCATTCACAAGACCGCACTGGAGCGTCCCTTGGTGGCTCATCATCAACATCACGCATTGCAAGCCTGGGTCCTTACTTCCTTGAAGAACCACCTTGGTACATTTTCCTAAACATATTTCTTCCTCTGAAAAATTTCTGAAATTTTTAGTAACTTCAAAATAAAAGTGAACCAAACTCAACAAAATTGATAGCAACTACTCCTACAAGTGCCTAGAGCCTATATCATGCATCAAAACTACTTTCGACCATATAAATTTGACATGCAAGCTCAAGAACATGGTCACCTAGGCAGCACAAATTTGTAATGAATAAAGCACTAGAGTCACATACCAAGGAACAATCCCCCAAAGCAGTTTTGTGAGAGGTGCTTTGAGCAAGGAGATCAAAAATCGCGGCCAAATGAGCTAGAACTCGTGCTTGAGCTGGATGGTGATTTTTTTTGGAGGAATAAGAAGTGTGTGGGTGCAGGAATAGGTGGAGGGGAGCCACTGTGGGCCCACGAGGCAGGGGCGCGCGCCCAGGGGGTGGGCGCGCCGTGGACTATCGTGTCCAGGTGCTTGCTCCCCCTGCTGTGTTCTCAGTGCTAGATATTCTCAAATATTCCAGAAAAAATCATATTTAAATTTCAGGGCATTTGGAGAACTTTTATTTTTGGGGTATTTTATATTGCACGGATAATCAGAAAAAGACAGAAATTACTATTTTTTGCTTTATTTAATATAAATAACAGAAAGTAAAAAGAGGGTACAGAAGGTTGTGCTTTGTAACTTCATCCATCTCATGCTCATCAAAAGGAATCCACTAACAAGGTTGATCAAGTCTTGTTAACAAACTCATTTCGAGTAACATGAAATCGGAGAAATTTCGAATAGCACTAGATTACCTCAACGGGGATATGGACATCCCCAACAATAAGAATATCATATTTCTTCTTGACAGTAGGAAGAGGAAATTCAAAACCTCGAAAACTAATCGATGGAATTTTTCCAATAGAATTGATACTATGGACTTGAGGTTGTTTCCTCTGAAAGTGTACCGTATGCTCATTACCATTAACATGAAAAGTGACATTGCCCTTGTTGCAATCAATAACAGCCCCTACAGTATTCAAAAAGGGTCTTCCAATAATAATAGACATACTATCGTCCTCGGGAATATCAAGAATAACACAGTCTGTTAAAATTGTAACGTTTGCAACCACACAGGCACATCCTCACAAATACTGACAGGTATAGCAGTTGATTTATCAGCCATTTGCAAAGATATTTCAGTAGGTGTCAACTTATTCAAATCAAGTCTACGATATAAAGAGAGAGGCATAACACTAACACCGGCTCCAAGATCACATAAAGCAGTTCTAACATAGTTTCTTTTAATGGAGCATGGTATAGTTGGTACTCCTGGATCTCCTAGCTTTTTAGGTATTCCACCCTTAAAAGTATAATTAGCAAGCATGGTGGAAATTTCAGCTTCCGGTATCATTCTTTTATTAGTAACAATATCTTTCATGTACTTAGCATAAGGATTCATTTTAAGCATATCAGTCAAACGCATACGCAAGAAGATAGGTCTAATCATTTCAGCAAAGCGCTCAAAATCCTCATCATCCTTTTTCTTGGATGTCTTAGGAGGAAAAGGCATGGGTTTCTGAACCCAAGACTCTCTTTCCTTACCATGCTTCCTAGCAACAAAGTCTCTCTTATCATAACGTTGATTCTTTGATTGTGGGTTATCAAGATCAGCAGCAGGTTCAATTTCTATATAATTATCATTACTAGGTTGAGCATCAACATGAACATCATCATTAACATTATCACTAGTTTCATGTTCATTACCAGATTGTGTTTCAGCATCAGAAATAGAGATATCATTTGGATTCTCAGGTGTTTGAATAACAGGTTCACTAGAAGCATGCAAAGTCCTATCATTTTTCTTTTTCTTCCTTTTAGAAGGACTAGGTGCATCTATATTATTTCTGTGAGAATCTTGCTCAATTCTCTTAGGGTGGCCTTCAGGATACAAAGGTTCCTGAGTCATTTTACCAGTTCTAGTAGCCACTCTAACATCATAGTGTCAGTGTGGAACGACACCTATGGGATCACGAGAATCCCTACTACGGTTGCTGGGGCGCAGGGTTGGGAGGAGAGCAGGGCTAGTAGACAACACAAGGATCGTTTACCCAGGTTCGGGCCGCGAGGATGCGTAAAACCCTAGTCCTGCTTTGGTGGGTGTATTTCTGAGAGTTCTTGAGCTCTCGAACTAGCTGTGGTCAGTGTGTGGTTCAAAAGAGCCGAATCCCTCTCCTCGTCGCCTCGGGCCTCCTTTTATAGGAAAAAGGGGTTGCCACAGTGGCACACAGGAGGTGGAAAGGTCTACAGTGGCACAAGGTTATCCCTCGTATTACAGGACAAGGTGCATTTAATGCATCGCTTAGGTGTCCTCTTGCTTTATCAGGGACGGGGGCGAGGACCGTCCCGTCCGTCACCGCTCCTCCTCGCTTCGACACGCGCCTCGGCTACGGATGCGTGCGGTGCCATGTAGGCAGGCAGGCAGCTGAGTTGGTGCGGTGGTGGAGCCTTCACGAAGATCTGCATGCCGCCACATAGGTGCTTGATGAGTTGGCATGGGAGCTGCATGTTGCCACGCAGGTGCCCGCCCAGCTGGTTGGGCTGGTAGCTGCATGTGAACGGCGGTGGAAGCTCGGTTGACGTGTGTGACGCCCGGGTATTTAAGCTACAGTAACTCCCTGTTAATCATGCCACATCATCGCGGTTACTGTTGTTAATCTCACGTTAGTGCAAACCATTTCATATTTAAATTCTAAATAAGTCAAACAACAAAAGTTTTCAAAATATTAAACAAAAATGTTCGGTGTGTGACAATTATTGCTATGGTAATTATATTGAAGAAAGCATTATTTTACAAAATGCATAAATATTTTAAATGAGATAAAACAGAAATGTAAATAAAATAAAGGAAAGAAAATACAAAAAAAATAGAAAACCAAAACTAACAAAAAAAAGAGGAACAACACCCCCACTGGGCAAAGGCCCAGCCAGCCACCCCACTCCCCCCATAACACCCCACCCTTGGTCAAACCCTAACCCAACCACCCGCACTCCCCCCCACGTCGTCCCCCCTCCCGATCCAATCTGGATTGGGGACGAAACCCCCACTCCCCTCGCTCCTCACTCCCCTCCCTGCCCGATCTGGACCGGGCACGACGCCCCGTCCCCGTCTCCCTGTCGCGTCGCCTCCTGCCATCGACGCCCGCCGCGCCTCCGTCCTCCTCCGCGGCATCACCTCATCGGCGCCGCTTCCTCGCTGGACCGCCCCGTTCCCCCGCCTCTGCTTCGCCCGTCGTCGCCGGACTGCCGTCGCCTCATCCTCTCCCTTGTCGGACCTCCCCGACCTCCGTCGAGCCCGCTGCCCTTGACTCCTACATCGTACGGTGAGGGCCACGCCCTCTCATTTCTCCCTGTCCAGACGCCCGCACACGCGCATCCGTGCTCGCCGCGCCCGCGCCGCGGTCGACGTCGCCCTGCGCCCAGACGCGCGCCCGCGCCTCCCTACTAGCCTAGCCGCGTCCCGCGCCGTCCCGCTCAGGCCATGGGCTCGCCTCCCCGCGCGTTGCGCTTGCCGGCCACATCCTGGCCTTGCCCGGCGTTGCTCGCTGCTCTGCCTTGCCGCCTTCTTCCCCTGCTGCCGCCCGCACGCGCTGCCCCTCCCCACCGCTCCGGTCTGCCGCGCCTCGCGCGCCCCCGAGCCCCGCAGCAACTCCGCCTGCACCTGTCGCTAAGCCTGCCACCGTTGTTGCTGCTCCACCGCTGCCCCGCGCGCCCACGTCTCCGTGCCTTCCCTCGCGCTTGCCGGCGGCCGACGCTCCCCGCGCCCCGCTCCGGTGCCGCCCGACGCTCCTCCCGTCTCTCCCACGCCAGCCACTGGCGGCTGGCCTCGCCGCGGCCGCGCCCCCTCATTGGCCGCCGCCCGGGTCCGCCCCTCGCCTGCTGTCGCGGCTTCACGCCGGCGCGCCGACACCCGCGAGGGCCATCGCCCGTCGGGCTGTGCCTGTAACCCGCACGGCTGGTTAGCCCACATGGGCCAATGACAGTGGGACCCCACGCCCCAGAATGTTAAAAAAGTTAAAATAAATAAATAAATAAATAAATAAATTATTAATTAATTAATTAACTTAATTAAACTAAAACAACTAATTAAGCCTAACTAATTAACCTAAACCTTAATTAACTAAAACAGTCAATGACAGGGTGGTCCCACCCCTGTTGACCAGTCAAACGTTGACTGGTCAACTAGGTCCCTCTGGCCCACCTGTCAGCCACTGGGTACACTTTTGTGTACACTGTGCTGGGTGCGCCTAGCAATTTAGCATTTATTTTTGAATTAAAAATAATTTCAAAATAATAATAAAATCTTTAGAAAATCATATCTTTTAATCCGTAACTCGGATTAAATTATTTTCAACATGAAAGTTGCTCAGAACGACGAGACGAATCCGGATACGCAGCCCGTTCATCCGCCACGCATCCCTAGCATAGCGAACACGCAACTTTCCCCCTCCGGTTTGTTTGTCCGAAAATGCGAAACACCGGGGATACTTTCCCGGATGTTTTCCCCCTTCGCCGGTATCACCTCATACCACGTTAGGGCACCCCTAGCACCGATACTTGTCATGTTATGCATCGCTATGCATCTGTTTGCTTAAATCTTTATTGTTTCTTCCCCCCTCTTCTCTCGCTAGACACCGAGACCGACGCCGCTGCTACCCAGTACGACTATGGTGTTGACGACCCCTCTCTCTTGCCAGAGCAACCAGGCAAGCCCCCCCTTGATCACCAGATATCTCCTACTCTCCTCTATACTGCTTGCATTAGAGTAGTGTAGCCTGTTACTGCTTTCCGTTAATCCTATTCTGATGCATAGCCTGTCATTGTTGCTACAACTGTTGATACCTTACCTGCAATCCTAAATGCTTAGTATAGGGTGCTAGTTTATCATCAGTGGCCCTACATTCTTGTCCGTTTGCCATGCTATACTATCGGGCCGTGATCACTCGGGAGGTGATCACGGGTATATACTCTATACTTTATACATGATACCCGTGGTGACTAAAAGACGGGTCGGCTCGTAGGAGTACCCGCGAGTGGATCTTTGTGGCGGAGCGACAGGGCAGGTTGAGACCACCTAGGAGAGAGGTGGGCCTGGCCCTGGTCGGCGTTCGTGGTTATTTCAAGATAACACGTTTAATGAGATCTTGGTATTTGATCTGAGTCTGGCCACTGGCCTATACGCACTAACCATCTACATGGGGATAGTTATGGGCACTCGACATCGTGGTATCAGTCGAAGCCTTCGTGACATCAGCGACTGAGCGGCGTGCGCCGGATTGGACTGGAACGCCTGCTAGGCTAGGTCTGCTTCCGGTCGCGTTCGCAACGTGCAGGTGTGCAAAGGGCGATGGGCCCAGACCCCTGCGCCATAGGATTTAGACCGGCGTGCTGACCTCCCTGTCGTGCCTAGGTAGGGCTACGACGTGTTGATCTTCCGAGGCCGGGCATGACCCAGGAAAGTGTGTCCGGCCAAATGGGATCGAGCGTGTTGGGTTATGTGGTGCACCCCTGCAGGGAAGTTAATCTATTCGAATAGACGTGATCTTCGGTAACAGGATGACTTGGAGTTGTACCTTGACCTTATGACAACTAGAACCGGATACTTAATAAAACACACCCTTCCAAGTGCCAGATACAACCGGTGATCGCTCTCTCACAGGGCGACGAGGGGAGGATCATCGGTTAGGATTATGCTATGCGATGTTACTTGGTGAACTTACCATCTATTCTCTTCTCCTGCTGCAAGATGGAGGTTACCAGAAGCGTAGTCTTCGAAAGGACTAGCTACCCCCCTCTTATTCTGGCATTCTGCAGTACAGTCCACATATGATACTCTTATTCCATTTAATACCAATGCATACATATGTAGTGTAGCTCCTTGCTTGCGAGTACTTTGGATGAGTACTCACGGTTGCTTTGCTCCCTCTTTCCCCCCTTTCTATACCTGTTTGCTGCGACCAGACGTTGGAGCCCAGGAGCCAGACGCCAGCGTCGACAACGGCTACTACTACTCGGGAGGTGCCTACTACTACGTGCAGCCCGCTGACGACGACCAGGAGTAGTTTAGGAGGATCCCAGGTAGGAGGCCTGCGCCTCTTTCGATCTGTATCCCAGTTTGTGCTAGCCTTCTTAAGGCAAACTTGTTTAACTTATGTCTGTCCTCAGATATTGTTGCTTCCGCTGACTCGTCTATGATCGAGCTCTTGTATTCGAGCCCTGGAGGCCCCTGGCTTGTAATATGATGCTTGTATGACTTATTTTATTTGTAGAGTTGTGTTGTGATATCTTCCCGTGAGTCCCTGATCTTGATCGTACATGTTTGCGTGTATGATTAGTGTACGATCGAATCGGGGGCGTCACAACATGGGCTTGGCGGTGGCCTTGCCGGTGTCTTTGGCGAGGGCCTTGCCGGGTGGCCCGGCAAGGGTCTCCCCGTGGCGTATTGTCGTCCCCGGCGCCAAGGATCTTGCCGGGGGTCTGGTGGCCTTCCTTGGCAAGGATCCTGCCGAGAATCGTCGTCTTCTAATCTGATCTTGAATATGTCCTCACAAAGATCCGCATGCCACCACAGGGGTGCCATCCCGAGCCCTGGCCTCACGCTGATGATGGCACTGGGGGCCGTGGGCTCAAGGGTGGCTCGCTCTGTCGGTGCGGGGCGAGCTGTCCCGGCAAGAGTCTTGCCGGGGCCGCTGAGGCCACCCGGCAAGGGGCTTGCCGGGGGAACTTGCTTTGTCCCTCTGCTCCTTGTGGTCTTGGCCTTGGCATTGCTTTGATTGTCTTGGGCTTCGATCTTACCTTGGCTCACCTCCCTCGTTCTGCTTGGTGTGGCCGTGGGCGCGGCTCTGACTGCCCGTGCACAGGAAAAGGGGTACAAAGATGTGCCCCTATTTTGTACACTGACAGGAGCCCCCGATCCTGGGCCTCACATAAGCGCAACACGTTGTTGGGCCAGGCCCAAAACAGTGCACGGGCAAGTGGGGCGGTTTTTACTGTGGTAAGATTCTTCGCGCGCTCCGCCTCCCATGACCCGCGCGCGTGGCGCGGCATGGAGGGGTGTGCGTGACGTGGGCGGCATGCGTGTGGCGGTTTCCACATGTATGCGTCACATCGTAGTAACGAGGCGGCTCGCGTCTTCCCCATAAAAAGAGGGAGGCATGGAGGCGTGGCTCATTTACTGAGCGAGGTTGGGGTGCGTTCTTCAAGGCGTCCACTCCCCACGATCACGGGGTGGGGAGAGGTCGCCTCACCTGTCCCCTTAGTTCTGCATGTCTGCGACGCGTCCTTGTGGTGGCAAATGGTGGAGGCGAGAAACCGGGCCACCGCTAGTTGGGTGGCGGGTCGATCCTGATTCCCCGTGCCTCCGGTGTCTGGATTGGCCGAGCGGGGCGGCCGAGCCTCAACCCCGTTCCTTTATAGAGAGGAGGAAGGGGAAATGGCACCACACATTCTTCCATCTTCTATCTCTCTCTGCTTCTGCTCCTTCCTCTCCCCCGCCATGGAGAAAGGGAATCCTGGTCCTTCGACGGTGGCGGCGAGGGTCGCCGCTCGACAGCGCGTCCCTCCCCCTTCTGAACCCGTGGTGGTGGAACCGACGGCGAGGGGAAGGGGGAGGGGGCGAGGCCGTGGGCGAGGTGATACGTCTCCAACGTATCTATAATTTTTGATTGCTCCATGCTATATTATCTACTGTTTTGGGCAATATTGGGATTTATTATCCACTTTTATATTACTTTTGGGACTAACCTATTAACCGGAGGCCCAGCCCAGATTTGCTGTTTTATGCCTATTTCAGTGTTTCGAAGAAAAGGAATATCAGACGGAGTCGAAACGGAACGAAATCAACTGGAGAAGTTATTTTTGGAAGGAAACACACCTGATGGACTTGGACCCCACGTCAGGGGAGACACGAGGTGCTCACGAGGGTGGGGGCGCCCCCCCTAGGGCGCGCCCCTGTCTCGTGGGACCCCCGTGGCTCCTTCGACGTCCTCCCTGCACCCATATATACCCACGTGACCTAAAACTTCCAGAACACACAATAGATCGGGAGTTCCGCCACCAGAAGCCTCCGTAGCCACCAAAAGTCAATGGGGACCCTGTTCCGGCACCCTGTCGGAGGGGGGAACCCTCACCGGTGGCCATCTTCATCATCCCGGTGCTCTCCATGACGAGGAGGGAGTATTTCTCCCTCGGGGCTGAGGGTATGTACCAGTAGCTATGTGTTTGATCTCTCTCTCTCTCTCTCGTGTTCTTGAGGTGATACGATCTTGATGTATCGCGAGCTTTGCTATTATAGTTGGATCTTATGTTTCTCCTCCCCCTCTTCTCTCTTGTAATGAATTGAGTTTCCCCTTTGAAGTTATCTTATCGGATTGAGTCTTTAAAGATTTTAGAACACTTGATGTATGTCTTGCCGTGGATATCTGTGGTGACAATGGGATATCACGTGATTCACTTGATGTATGTTTTGGTGACCAACTTGCGGTTTCCGCCCATGAACCTATGCATAGGGGTTGGCACACATTTTCGTCGTGATTCTCCGGTAGAACTTTGGGGCACTCTTTGAGGATCTACGTGTTGGTTGAATAGATGAATCTGAGATTGTGTGATGCATATCATATAATCATGCCCACAGATACTTGAGGTGACATTGGAGTATCCAGGTGACATTAGGGTTTTGATTGATTTGTGTCTTAAGGTGTTATTCTAGTACGAACTCTAGGGCTGTTTGTGACACTTATAGGAATAGCCCAACGGATTGATTGGAAAGAATAACTTTGAGGTGGTTTCTTACCCTACCATAATCTCTTCGTTCATTCTCCGCTATTAGTGACTTTGAAGTGACTCTTTGTTGCATGTTGAGGGATAGTTATGTGATCCAATTATGTTAGTATTGTTGAGGGAACTTACACTAGCGAAAGTATGAACCCTAGGCCTTGTTTACCATCATTGCAATACCGTTTACGCTCACTTTTATCACTTGCTACCTTGCTGTTTTTATAATTTCAGATTACAAAAACTATTATCTACTATCCATATTGCACTTGTATCACCATCTCATCGCCGAACTAGTGCACCTATACAATTTACCATTGTATTGGGTGTGTTGGGGACACAAGAGACTCTTTGTTATTTGGTTGCAGGGTTGCTTGAGAGAGACCATCTTCATCCTACGCCTCCTACGGATTGATAAACCTTAGGTCATCCACTTGAGGGAAATTTGCTACTGTCCTACAAACCTCTGCACTTGGAGGCCCAACAACGTCTACAAGAAGAAGGTTGTGTAGTAGACATCAAGCTCTTTTCTGGCGCCGTTGCCGGGGAAGTGAGTGCTTGAAGGTATATCTTTAGATCTTGCAATCGATTCTTTTAGTTTCTTGTTTTATCACTAGTTTAGTTTATAAAAGAAAACTATAAAAAATGGAATTGAGTTTGTCTCATACACTTCACCTTTTTAATATATTTCGTGAGTATGATGGAAAGGATAATTGTGCTCAAGTGCTAGAAGAAGAAATCTATAAAATGTTTGGCACTAAATATTTTAATAATGAGCATGATTGCAATGTTGTTAGTATGAATTCCTTGAATATCCATGATGCTAATGATATGCAAAGCCACAAGCTTGGGGAAGCTATGTCTGATGAAGATGATATTTTTTGTCCCCGAAGCTTTGATGAGCAAATTTATTATGATGAAAGCATTCCTCCTATCTATGATGATTATTGTGATGACACGTATACTTTAAAGAATAATGATAACCATGAAACTTGTCATCTTGATCTTAATTTTCAATCACATGATAGTTATTTTGTTGAGTTTGCTCCCACTATTATTCATGAGAAGAAATTTGCTCATGTGGAGTGTAATAAAATTTCTCTGCTTGTAGATCATGAAAAGAATGCTTTAGGTGCTGGTTATATTGTTGAATTCATTCATGATGCTACTGAAAATTATTATGAGGGAGGAATGTCAGGACCCCGATTCCAAGTCACATCGATCTAGCCGGTAACACCTCATATCACTTTGCGGCCTCACGCATGGTATTCCCACGGGTGTCGCCTTACCATGGCCAGGGACCGTTTGCGCCTTTTGGCTCACGTATATGATAGTGTCGCTAGCATCCATATGACAGAGAACCCGGCCCGACATGGCTAGTCGTGAACCCAAGCGGCACCAACCTATGGGGACAGGCATACATGAATCACATCGAGCATGTCGGTCAGCAGCGTGTGAATCCGGGTTGTAGCACTGGGCTAATAGGACTCCGGGGAACCCGGGCTGTAGCAGGCTAGGCAGGACTCCGGATGTCACCGCGTGACATTTCCCTGAAGGGACAGACATAGGAACAAAGTGAAACACATGCCGGCCAGTCAAGTGTCCTGAGCAGTAGTGCTGGGCTAGCAGGACTCCGGTGAACCGGGCTGTAGCGGACTACTATGGCTCATTGAAGCACTAGACTACATTTCCCCATAAGAGAGGCTGCCAAGGATAAACAACTATATTGTCGGATCCCACACATACCAAGCATTTCAATCATACACACAATATGCTTGATATGTGTAAATACAACATGGCATCACAACATAACTCTACGACTCAAATATTTATTCATTAAGCTCCGAGGAGCAAGATATTACAAACATGGGTCTCATGACCCAACATTCAGAGCATACAAGTCAAGGCACATGCGGAAGCTTAACATGTCTGGGTACAGACATCTACAAATGGAAAAGGCTGAGAAGCCTGACTATCTACCAGATCCTGCCGAGGGCACAAGATCGTAGCTGAGGTATCAAGCTAAACATTGAAGTCCACATGGAACTACTAGCGACACTAAAGTCTCTCTGCAAAACATAAATTAAGCAAACGTGAGTACAAATGTACCCAGCAAGACTTACATTAGAACTAACTATATATGCATTGGTATCAACAGGGGGTGGTGGAGTTTAACTGCAGCAAGCCAGCTTTGACTCAGTGGCTATCTTAAACTATGACTGCAAGTAACTCTTTCGAGGTGGCACACACGAGTCCACATATTCACCGTATCAATACACCACTATGGATCCGCTCCCGTCTCCCTACGAGAAGGCCATCCATAGCACTCACGCTTATCTTGCGAGTTTTAGAGTATCCACTTCAAGTTATCTATGAACTGTTATAGGCAGCCCAGAAGTCCTTTACCGCGGACGCGGCTATTCGAATAGATCATTTATAACCCTGCAAGGGTGTACTTCGTCACACATGTTTCCACCACTTAGCGTCTGCACATGACATGTGCTCGGCAGACTTCAAGCGAAAGCCGACGTGGGTGTAGACCACGACCTGACTAACCGCACAAGTCTCTAGTACAGGTTTATCGCCTATTCGGGTTCCATCCGCAAGGAAATCCGACCGGGGTGTCCTCAACGGCCCCAAACGATATGTACAGGGTCCCGAGATGCCAAACGGGTGCCCGGCATACCCGGCCACAGTGTATCTACCGCATCATAGCCCGCCCCTAGGGTGAGCGCTACACACGGCCGCCAACACATAACCTACAAACACTAGAAACTAGTTGCCACTCCTAGACAGAGGACGAGAGGGGTCAATAAGTTGAGCAGGGTCATATTTCAGGGCCCAATGTGTGGTAGTAGCTGTTTCATGGATCACAAACACAGAACTCAGTTCCTGAGATCGGTTTCAATGAGAAAACCCACCATGTACTCCTACATGGCCTCTCACCGCTACCTTTACCAAATCGTGTTCACACACTTAGCTCACACACAGTAGGACATGTTCACAACTTTCCAATTCATCCCCGATGAATCAGACCTGACACAACTCTAAGCAATAGCAGGCATGACAAGCAAACATGAATGAGTAGGCACATCAGGGCTCAAACAACTCCTACTCATGCTAGTGGGTTTCATCTATTTACTGTGGCAATGACAGGTCATGGAAAGGAAAGGGGTTCAACTACCGCAGCATGTAACAGCTGAATCGGTGTTGTCCAAATGCAGTAAAAGAGAGCAGGAGCGAGAGAGTGGGTTTGTATCGGAATGAACAAGGGGGTTTTGCTTGCCTGGCACTTCTGAAGATATCATTGGGTCTTCATCAGTGTCAATGATCACAGCGTCGTTACAACGTCTATGTCACAGCCCCAGTTCAGCCCTTGCTTGACTTTGCTTGTTCTTCATGCCATCATGTTTTAATTCCAAAGAAACTTGAAATGGGGATTGTTGAAACCCTAGCACCAAATGAAATTCACTAGGTTCAACTAAAAATATTCTCAGTGAATCCAAATGGTTTTAAAAAATGTTCATCATTTCTGGAAAATGCTGGAAGCAATAACCAGAGGTGTTGCACATTTTTCCATGACATATTTGGGCTCTGAATTAAATCATATTATATTTGCATTTGGGCATTTAAATGCTATAAAATATTTTAAATGCTCAAATAATCATAAACTAAAATGTTTACTGTTGGTTATATTATAAACAGTAGCCATGATTAGTTTCATGATTTTTGGAAATGTCTTAGCATTTTAATTAAGTCAAAACAATTGCAGAAAAATAGAAAACATAAACAATTTAGAAAAGAGAGAGAGAGAACACTTACCTGGCCACCTACCTATGCAGCCCACCAAAGCCGGCCCAGCTGGCTGGCCCGGCCCACCAGGGGCACGCTTGTCTTCTTCCCCTTGCCAGCGCATGAAGCAGCTCGGTGGCGAGCGCCGACGTCACGCTTGGCCACCTCCTGCTTGCTGCCGCCTCCCCGACGTCGCCCTAGAGATGCCACGCGCCCCCCAGGCCCTCTCAGCCTCTCCCCGAGCTCCCCTCCTCCTCTGGCTCTCTCGCACGCAAACCACCGAGCGCTGTTGTCGCCTCTCCCTCGGCCATCGCCTCTCCCTCGCCTCTCCGCGATGTCCAGAGGCTCCGCCTCGACGCCACGGAGCCCCAAGACGAAGCACGCGCCCGCGGAACGCCCTAAGCGATGCCATCATCCTCATCCTCGCTGTCGGACGCCGGAGATACCCCTCGCCGCCCCGCTCGCTCCGGCGCCTCCCCGAGCTCGTTGACCTTCCCTACATGATCGCCGTGAGCTTCTGCTCCCAACTCCTCTCTCCTCCCACTCAATTCCTTCCTCTACCCCTGCCGGCCACCGCGGCCAAAGCTCGTCGCCGCCTGCCTTGTCGTGCGCCGCCACTGCAGCCCGCGCCCATTGTTGCTAGGCATGGCAATGAGCTCCTGGTGCTTCCAGGAGGCCGCCTATCCCTTTTGCCAGATCGCCCGTGCCCCGTAGCACCGCTGCCCGCGTGTACCCGAGCGCCGCCGCCGCCCACCTCGACGCCGGCGACGCTACAACCCTCCCCTGCAGTTGCCACTTGCACCATCCGACGCGCCTCGACGCGCTGCTTTCGTAGAGCCCAGCCACGCGAGCTCCCGTCGCCGGAGTTGGCCGGACGGGCATCCCCGTCGTGTCCTGTTTAGCGCCGGCGGCTAACCGCCGTTTTGGATGATGTGGCATGTCATTAGCCGCTAATGACCCCGACTAATTAATCCCCTCTCTCATTGACACAAGGGCCCCACGCCTAATTAACATCGGGCTTATTTTCTGTTTTGTTTAGTTTATAACCCAGCGGGACCCATGCGTCGGAGTTGACTGTGCTAACGTGTCTGTTGATCGGACCCACCTGTCATTGACCTAGGATGCACTGGGTCACTGACCAGTGGACCCCACTGATGCAATAATGTAATTTCTGGATTTATTTCTATTCAGGAAATTCCAGAAAATGTTAGTAACTTTTAAAAATCATATAAAATCAACCGTAGCTCAGAATGAAATAAATTATATATGAAAAATTATCAGAAAAATTCAAGGAATCTGTTTATGACATTTTCATGCATGTTAGAACAACTTATGGCTGCTGTTTAGGCCAATTCATATAAATGGAATTTAAACTCTCACATATGGAGTTTGAATTTGAACCTAGGGTTCAAACCAACTCCATTTAACATGTTGCTAGTTGCATTAGCTCAAACCACAGCATATTGACATGTCATGATCATGCATCATATTGTGCATTGCATTGATTGTGTTTCTTTCTCTGTTGCCGGTATTTGTCCCCTCTCGATAGACGTGGTTTTGACGATGAGATTGATGACACCGATGAAGAACTATATTATCTTTAGGAGTGCCAGGCAAGAAAAAACCCCTTGTTCATTCCGATACAATCCCGCTCTCTCGCTCCTGCTCTCTTTTACTGCATTAGGACAACAACGATTCAACTGTTACATGATGCGGTAGTTGAACCCCTTTCCTCTGCATGACCTGTCATTGCCACAGTAAATAGATGAAACCCACTAGCATGAGTAGGAGTTGTTTGAGCCCTCATGTGCCTAGTCATTCATGTTTGTTTGTCATGCCTGCTACTGCTTAGAGTTGAGTCAGGTCTGATTCATCGGGGATGAATCAGAGGTGTGTAAACATGTCCTACTGTTGAGAGTTAAATGTGTGAACACGATTTGGTAAAGGTAGCGGTGAGAGGCCATGTAGGAGTACATGGTGGGTTGTCTCATTGAAGCCGTCCTCAGGAACTGCGTTCTGTGTTTGTGATCCATGAAACAGTTACTACCACGCATTGGGCCCGAAACCAATGGACCCTCTCGGCTTCTTGATCACCCTTGTCCTCTGTCCAGGAGTTGCAACTAGTTTCTAGTGTTTATAGGATATGTGTTGGCGGTCGTGCGTAGCGCTGACCCTAGGGGTGGGATATGATGCGGTAGATACACCATGGCCGGGCATGCTGGGCGCCCGTTTGGTGTCTCGAAACCCTGTACACATCGTCCGGGGCCGTATGTGGAAACCTCGGCCGGACTCCCTGCGGATGGAACCTGGATAGGCGGTAAACCTGGACTAGAGACTTGAGTGTTTAGGTAGGCCATGGCCGACACCCTCGTTGGGCTTCCCCTTGAAGGTTGCCGAGTACATGTCGTGTAAACGGCGGTAAGTGGTGAGACCGTGTGTGAATAAGTACACCCCTGCAGGGTTAACATCATCTATTCGAATAGCCGTGTCCGCGGTAATGGACTTCTGGGTTGCCTATAACAGTTCATAGACAAGTGAAAGTGGATACTCTAAAACTCGCAAGATAAGTGTGAGTGCTATGGATGGCCTTCTCGTAGGGAGATGGGAGCGGATCCATAGTGGTGTATTGAATGGTGAATATGTGGACTCGTGTGCGCCACCTCAAAAGGGTTGCTTGCAGTCGTAGTTTAGGTTAGCCACTGAGTCAAAGCTGGCTTGCTGCAGTTAAACTCCACCACCCCCTTTATTGATACCAATGCATATGTAGATAGTTCTGATGTAAGTCTTGCTGGGTACATTTGTACTCACGTTTTCCTATTTTATGTTTTGCAGAGAGACGTCAGTCTCGCTAGTAATTCCGTGTGGACTTTGACGTTTAGCTTGATACCTCAGCTACGATCTTGTGCCCTCGACAGGATCTGGTAGATAGTCAGGCTTCTTAGCCTTTTTCATTTATAGATGTCTGTACTCAGACATGTTAAGCTTCCGCATGTGCTTTGATTTGTATGCTATGATTGTTGGGTCATGAGACCCATGTTTGTAATTTCTCGCTCCTCGGAGCCTAATGAATAAATACTTGAGTCGTAGAGTTATGTTGTGATGCCATGTTGTATTTACACATATCGAGCATATTGTGTGTATGATTGAAATGCTTGGTATGTGTGGGATCCGACAATCTAGTTGTTTATCCTTGACAACCTCTCTTATGGGGAAATGTAGTCTAGTGCTTCCATGAGCCATAGTAGTCTGCTATAGCCCGGTTCACCGGAGTCCTGCTAGCCCAGCACTACTGCTCAGGACACTTGACTGGCCGGCATGTGTTTCACTTCGTTCCTGTGTCTGTCCCTTAGGGGAAATGTCACGCGGTGACATCCGGAGTCCTGCCTAGCCTGCTACAGCCCGGGTTCCCCGGAGTCCTGTTAGCCCAGTGCTACAGCCCGGATTCACACGCTGCTGACCGACATGCTCGATGTGATTCATGTATGCCTGTCCCCATAGGTTGGTGCCGCTTTGGGTTCACGACTAGCCATGTCGGCCTGGGTTCTCTGTCATATGGATGCTAGCGACATTATCATATACGTGAGCCAAAAGGCGCAAACGGTCCCGGGCCAGGTAAGGTGGCACCCGTGGGAATACCGTGCGTGAGGCTGCAAAGTGATATGAAGTGTTACATGCTAGATCGGTGTGACTTAGGATCGGGGTCCTGACAGCGTTGGTATCAGAGCCTGACTGTCTGTAGGATTACCAAGCCAAACTGGTCGAAGTTGAGTCTAGAAATGCTTTAGTTATATAAGGGAATTGATTGTGGAATGTAACGTAAGGCTCTTTTTACTCCTTATATCTCATGCCCTCTGATCTGAGTCACCCTCTTCCTTTCTACGTGGTTAAGAAACTAGGCCTTCTCATCTATCTATCAGGATGACGAGTTCCTATGTTAGAGACTTATAGGATTGCTAGTTTCAAGCCTCAGTTCCGTTCCTACTACTTCCGTATGTTGACAGTTGATCTTGGAACTTTGATATTGTGATGTTGAGTGGTTATGCCACCATTTTGCAGGATGTCTCAAATCATTTTGAGCATTTACAGCTGTTATGCTGTCCGAGTCATCCCAGGTTTCTAAACAATCTGATGCATTTGCAAAATCTTTTCCCTCTGGTTTCGATGTTCCTTTAGGCCAGGTTAATCACACTAATTGCTGAGTTGAGGTACTCTATTGCCTCGACATATATGTTGGAGTTATTACTATGACCCTAGGTGTCTTAGGGGATCATCTAGTAACCTAGCCATGTTTTGTGTTCCCAGTGTGATCATTCTGGCCATCATTCTCGAAAGCATCCTGTGATGCCATTTAGTATGTAGGTACTCTATTTATGGGTTCTTGAGCCCAATATTTACTCTACTTACCTTGTGTTGATAGTGTTTGCTCGTTCCTTTAGGTTATTAGTAATCTTTTGATAGTCCTTAAGGTCTGTGGTACATCGTTCTTCCAATACCATGAGCCAATATGGTAGAAGTTATTTGAACCAAAAGATCACAATCAAAGTACTCTTGAGGAGTTCTCCATTCATAATTGTGATTCTGCCAGTTCTACCTTCCTGCATGGGTTATCCGGAAGAAACATGTTGAACTTGATTCGACATACCAATCTATGCATCCACAACTCAAAAAGTTATATGTTCCTTGAGTTGACCCTCCTCAGCTGTATCCCGACCCTAGTCTATCACTTGATAGTCAGGAATAGTTGTGCATGCGTGTTCATCGATGCCTATTATTCTTGTGGTCCGTCAAGCCATTCTATTCTAGAATGACTAGGAGAAACAAACCCCAGTACCTTGTCCATATCTAGGATTGGGTCAAAGTAGTTGTATTCCATGGATCAAAATGCCAATCTAGCTTTTGCTCTGTTCTACCTTGAAGTGTTACCATATTTATGTCAAGGATATTATAGGAATTGCACCATCTCTTATGAATTCTTGATGCAGTGATACTTCTCACCATCATCATTCATTCCTCGGTCCTCGTGTTGTTGTAACCGGAATGCCGACAAGTGAATTGTGATGTGTGAAATCAATACTCCAAGCAACTCGTTGCTTGGTAGTAAATGGACAGCATTCTCATTTATTAGCTTGTTGGTTATTAAATCATCATTCTAAGATTGATCGTGCTACCTAATCCTTATTTCTGGTGCAATCTTCGATCCATGAGTTAGGATTGTGTCGATCCCTCACTCTTTTGATCATATCATCTTGCAATAAGAAGCAAGGTTGTTCTCGAGCTTAGTAACATATCGGTGGTTCGTGACTTTCCGAATATCTTCTCGGAAGTGTTACCAGGTTGTCACCTGACCGCTATGTTGAGTTCGTGATCAAGTTGGTTTCTTGTAGCCATGCCTTTTCTCCAAGAATCAGTGTTGGATACCCCTGATCTAGTTGGTTAAGCTAAACAAAAACTTGGAGAGTTGGAAGATAAAAGCTTGTCTGACCTAGTTCATGTTAAGGGATATCTTTTTGTGTGGGCGTGTGTTGAAGAAAGATGATATCTTCACCAATTGGTCCTCGTGATCAGTTGTTGGATTTATTGTCTTGTTAAAACTTTGACTTGAGTATGGGCTATCGTCAAGTCAAATCAGAACCAACGATGTTCGTGATGTTGTCTTACTCGTGGTTGATCCCTCGAGCATACACCATTACATCTTTTGGTCTGACCAATGCTATCACCGTGTTCACATGATGGTGGAAGTCCAGTGATATGGAAACTCCGATGAGTTGCTGTTGAGCCCATCAGCAACATTTTGTCTCCCCATGATTCATGTTGAACATTAAGCTAGTATTGGGAACTTTGTAACCATTGCCTTCATGTTGCGTTCATGAGGTATATGTTTGGTGCAAGAAGTGGCTTTCTCCAAGTTCACGTGCATTAGGTGCAAGTTGCCGTCGTGAATTCGAGAAATTTAGTTTTGCTTCCTTGGGAATCATCCCAAGTCAGTCATGCACGTGCGAGGTATACTATGGCTTGAGAGATTAGCTACCTCCATCCCATCGGTATTTCCTAGCACACCAAGCCACTGATTGATTTGTTCAAAGAAAAGAAGTTCATGCGCTAATCCTGAAGGGCCCGGACGAACATGCACAAGACTTCGTTATTCCAATGATGGTTCCCAATCAAAACTCGGTAGTGTTTCGTTGTAAGACTACTACGTGGTCATGCTTGTCTGCGACAACGTGTTCACATGTGTTTAGCAGGACCAGCTCATGTTTTGGAGCTTGCTATCGTAGTTCATTTTCCGAGAATCTCGCAACGTCATCTCGTCGATTTGTGTTGCAAACTTTCACTTTTATTTCTAGATTCGATGAGTCTGGAATATCCTGACACCAACCAGATCTGAATCTCAGGCAGATATGATGGTTGGGACATGTCCCAAGAATTATAATATTGGTCTCTCGGTAAACTCGGTAACGTGGATGCCGTGGCCAACACACCTAGCCGGAAGGCCTATTATTGTAGTATCTTGGTTGAAGAAGTTGGTCACCTCCCCATAAGGATCTCACAGGATCTGCCTCCGTAGTTATTCCTTATGGATTCTTGAGCTTCTGAAGTCTGACCTTCTACTTGATGTTCTTGTTATTAAACCATATCTATAAATGGGTTGCACTAGCACATCAAAGAGAACATTAGAAGCGAAGTGCCAAATGTCTCTCGGTCGATCATCTAGATTTTGTTTCCTTGGCCTCGCTAAGGTGAAATCTGGGAAAGTGTTGTCTTCCTTTGCATCTGCATTGTCCAACACTATTCATCATGGTAGCAAGATGTGTTGCCAGGATCATTGGCACGGATGTTGGTAAAACCTTGATGAATATGGAAATGCTCAAGTTCTTGAGAGCACGCGCAAGCAAAATCATTCCTTGCGTTGTCTTCAACAAGGTAGCCCACATCATCCATTCTGGTATGGGTATGCCATTCTTTCGAATTCGTTCGCATGATCGTTTGTGATTGCCTTAGGCTGGTCTGAAGAGTTTCAATGAGCTATGGATAAAAAGTAATTCTTTTTGCCACTTAAGGGAACAATCCAACGAGTCACCTTTCCCAAGGTGCCCCGTTACGGGATCATGGCCATTATTTCCATGCCACCTCAACGCCATCCACCATCTTTCTAAGCGTGGAGTTGTTGCCCACCAAATCAAATCCTGTTGTTTGTCCTTCCATCCCTCTCGATGTGCGTTGTGTCTCAACTCGAGATGTGTCGACATCCCATTCCGCGAGTTGATCTTGTATAGCTCGGTATTCGAGAAGATCAATCCTAGTAGAGTTTCTTTCCGTTGTCATCGCATGGATGAAGATCTCAAAAGCGAGGATGTCAAGATCAACGTATGCAACGAATCAACAACCTTATGAGGTGCAGCTTGGATCGAGAAGACTGTGATAGTTTGTGACCTCCTTTCTTCTTACCTCACGTCTTGAATCTCGGGACGAGATTCTTGTTTAGTGGGGGTGAGCTGTCACAGCCCAAGTTCAGCCCTTGCTTGACTTTGCTTGTTCTTCATGCCATCATGTTTTAATTCCAAAGAAACTTGAAATGGGGATTGTTGAAACCCTAGAACCAAATGAAATTCACTAGGTTCAACTAAAAATATTCTCAGTGAATCCAAATGGTTTTCAAAAATATTCATCATTTCTGGAAACTGCTGGAAGCAATAACCAGAGGTGTTGCACATTTTTCCATGACATATTTGGGCTCTGAATTAAATCATATTATATTTGCATTTGGGCATTTAAATGCTATAAAATATTTTAAATGCTCAAATAATCATAAACTAAAATGTTTACTGTTGGTTATATTATAAACAGTAGCCATGATTAGTTTCATGATTTTTGGAAATGTCTTAGCATTTTAATTAAGTCAAAACAATTGCAGAAAAATAGAAAACATAAACAATTTAGAAAAGAGAGAGAGAGAACACTTACCTGGCCACCTACCTGTGCAGCCCACCAAAGCCGGCCCAGCTAGCTGGCCCAGCCCACCAGGGGCATGCTTGTCTTCTTCCCCTTGCCAGCGCATGAAGCAGCTCGGTGGCGAGCGCCGACGTCACGCTTGGCCACCTCCTGCTTGCTTCCGCCTCCCCGACGTCGCCCTGGAGACGCCACGCGCCCCCCAGGCCCTCTCAGCCTCTCCCCGAGCTCCCCTCCTCCTCTGGCTCTCTCGCACGCAAACCACCGAGCGCTGTCGTCGCCTCTCCCTCGGCCATCGCCTCTCCCTCGCCTCTCCACGATGTCCAGAGGCTCCGCCTCGACGCCACGGAGCCCCAAGAGGAAGCACGCGCCCGCAGAACGCCCTAAGCGACGCCATCATCCTCATCCTCGCCGTCGGATGCCGGAGATCCCCCTCGCCGCCCCGCTCGCTCCGGCGCCTCCCCGAGCTCGCTGACCTTCCCTACATGATCGTCGTGAGCTTCTGCTCCCAACCCATCTCTCCTCCCACTCAATTCCTTCCTCTACCCCTGCCGGCCACCGCGGCCGAAGCTCGCCGCCGCCTGCCTTGTCGTGCGCCGCCACTGCAGCCCGCGCCCATCGTTGCTGGGCATGGCAATGAGCTCCTGGTGCTTCTAGGAGGTCGCCTATCCCTTTTGCCAGCTCGCCCATTCCCTGTAGCACCGCTGCCCGCGTGTACACGAGCGCCGCCGCCGCCCACCTCGACGCCGGCGACGCTACAGCCCTCCCCTGCAGCTGCCACTTGCACCATCCAACGCGCCTCAACGCGCTGCTTCCGTAGAGCCCAGCCATGCGAGCTCCCGTCGTCGGAGTTGGCCGGACGGGCAACCCCGTCGTGTCCTGTTTAGAGCCGGCGGCTAACCGCCATTTTGGATGATGTGGCACGTCATTAGCCGCTAATGACCCCGACTAATTAACCCCTTCTCTCACTGACACAAGGGCCCCACGCCTAATTAACACCGGGCTTATTTTTTGTTTTGTTTAGTTTATAACCCAGCGGGACCCACGCGTCGGAGTTGACTGTGCTGACATGTCTGTTGACCGGACCCACCTGTCATTGACCTAGGATGCACTGGGTCACTGACCAGTGGAGCCCACTAGTCAGGTTTGACCTGGATGGCGCCTGTTGACCTGCTGAGGTCAGCATGACGTAATGCTGATGCAATAATGTAATTTCTGGATTTATTTCTATTCAGGAAATTCCAGAAAATGTTATTAACTTTTAAAAATCATATAAAATCAACCGTAGCTCAGAATGAAATAAATTATATATGAAAAATTATCAAAAAAATCCAAGGAATCTGTTTATGGCATTTTCATGCTTTTTAGAACAACTTATGGCTGCTATTTAGGCCAATTCATATAAATGGAATTTAAACTCTCACATATGGAGTTTGAATTTGAACCTAGGGTTCAAACCAACTCCATTTAACATGTTGCTAGTTGCATTAGCTCAAACCACAGCATATTGACATGTCATGATCATGCATCATATTGTGCATTGCATTGATTGTGTTTCTTTCTCTGTTGCCGGTATTTGTCCCCTCTTGATAGACGTGGTTTCGACGATGAGATCGATGACACCGATGAAGAACTATATTATCTTCAGGAGTGTCAGGCAAGCAAAACCCCCTTGTTCATTCTGATACAATCCCACTCTCTCGCTCCTGCTCTCTTTTACTGCATTAGGACAATAACGATTCAACTGTTACATGCTGCGGTAGTTGAACCCCTTTCCTCTGCATGACCTGTCATTGCCACAATAAATAGATGAAACCCACTAGCATGCGTAGGAGTTGTTTGAGCCCTGATGTGCCTATTCATTCATGTTTGTTTGTCATGCCTGCTAATGCTTAGAGTTGAGTCAGGTCTGATTCATCGGGGATGAATCGGAGGTGTGTAAACATGTCCTACTGTTAAGAGCTAAGTGTGTGAACACGATTTGGTAAAGGTAGCGGTGAGAGGCCATGTAGGAGTACATGGTGGGTTGCCTCATTGAAGCCGTCCTCAGGAACTGAGTTCTGTGTTTGTGATCCATGAAACAGTTACTACCACGCATTGGGCCCGAAACCAATGGACCCTCTCGGCTTCTTGATTACCCTTGTCCTCTGTCTAGGAATTGCAACTAGTTTCTGGTGTTTATAGGATATGTGTTGGCAGCGATGCGTAGCGCTGACCCTAGGGGTGGGCTATGATGCGGTAGATACACCATGGTCGGGCATGTCGGGCGCCCATTTGGTGTCTCGGAACCCTGTACACATCATCCGGGGACGTATGTGGAAACCTCGGCCGGACTCCCTGCGGATGGAACTTGGATAGGCGATAAACCTGGAATAGATACTTGAGTGTTTAGGTAGGCCGTGGCCGACACCCTCGTTGGGCTTCCGCTTGAAGGTTGCTGAGTACATGTCGTGTAAACGACGGTAAGTGGTGAGAGCATGTGTGAAGAAGTACACCCCTGCAGGGTTAACATCATCTATTCGAGTAGCCGTGTCCGCGGTAATGGACTTCTGGGTTGCCTATAACAGTTCATAGACAAGTGAAAGTGGATACTCTAAAACTCGCAAGATAAGTGTGAGTGCTATGGATGGCCTTCTCGTAGGGAGACGTGAGCGGATCCATAGTGGTGTATTGAATGGTGAATATGTGGACTCGTGTGCGCCACCTCAAAAGAGTTGCTTGCAGTCGTAGTTCAGGTTAGCCACTGAGTCAAAGCTGGCTTGCTGCAGTTAAACTCCACCACCCCCTTTATTGATACCGATGCACATGTAGATAGTTATGATGCAAGTCTTGCTGGGTACATTTGTACTCACATTTGCCTATTTTATGTTTTGCAGAGAAACGTCAGTCTCGCTAGTAGTTCCGTGTGGACTTCGACGTTTAGCTTGATACCTCAGCTACGATCTTGTGCCCTCGACAGGATCTGGTAGATAGTCAGGCTTCTTAGCCTTTTTCATTTATAGATGTCTGTACTCAGACATGTTAAGCTTCCGCATGTGCTTTGATTTGTATGCTATGATTGTTGGGTCATGAGACCCATGTTTGTAATTTCTCACTCCTCGGAGCCTAATGAATAAATACTTGAGTCGTAGAGTTATGTTGTGATGCCATGTTGTATTTACACATATCGAGCATATTGTGTGTATGATTGAAATGCTTGGTATGTGTGGGATCTGACAATCTAGTTGTTTATCCTTGGCAGCCTCTCTTATGGGGAAATGTAGTCTAGTGCTTCCATGAGCCATAGTAGTCCGCTACAGCCCGGTTCACCGGAGTCCTGCTAGCCCAGCACTACTGCTCAGGACACTTGACTGGCCGGCATGTGTTTCACTTCGTTCCTGTGTCTGTCCCTTCGGGGAAATGTCACACGGTGACATCCGGAGTCCTACCTAGCCTGCTACAGCCCGGGTTTCCGGACTCCTGTTAGCCCAGTGCTACAGCCCGGATTCACACGCTGCTGACCGACATGCTCGATGTGATTCATGTATGCCCGTCCCCATAGGTTGGTGCCGCTTTGGGTTCACGACTAGCCATGTCGGCCCGGGTTCTTTGTCATATGGATGCTAGCGACATTATCATATACGTGAGCCAAAAGGCGCAAACGGTCCCGGGCCAGGTAAGGTGGCACCCGTGGGAATACCATGCGTGAGGCCGCAAAGTGATATGAAGTGTTACATGCTAGATCGGTGTGACTTAGGATCGGGCTCCTAACAGTCTATCGAGAGGGGACAACCACCGGCAACAGAGAAGGAACACAATCAATGCAATGCACAACATGATGCATGATAATGACATGGCAATATGTTGTTTATTGAGCTAATGCAACTAGCAACACAATTAAATGAAGTTGGTTTGAACCCAAAGATCAAATTCAAACTACACATGTGGTTATTTAAATACCATTCACTTGATTTGTCCTAAACAGTGGCCTTAAGTTGTTCTAACATGCATGAAAATGGTACAGATGGATAGATTGGATTTTTCTGATATTTTTTCATATATAACTTATTTCATTCTGAGCTACGGTTGAATTTCTATGATTTTTTTAGAAGTTTTGGGCATTTTCTGGAATTTCCTGAACAAACTTAAATCCAGAAAATGCTTTACCGCGTCAGCATGACATAGGTGTGACCTCAGCAGGTCAACTGGGTCGGCCAGGTCAAACCTGACCTATGGGACCCAAACGTCAGTGACTCAGGCTGGTTTGGGTGGATGACAGGTGGGACCAGTCAACATTGACTTGACCAAAGTCAAAGCTGACAAATGGGGTCCACACATATTAGTACTAGTCTTAACAGAAATTTAGACTAACCTAATTATGCTCGGGGACCCACATGTTAGTGTCTAAACCAACTGTCAGGGTTAATTAGCACTAATCTAATCTAGCTAAAGATTAACAGAGACGGGCCCGCACGTCACTGACCCTGGGGGGTCAAACCCCAGGTCAAACGAGTCAACTTCGCCGGACTTGGTCCACGGCTCAACGCCGGCGACGCCAGAGACGGCAGAGGCGCTTAGAATCGCAACTCAGGCGACCAAATGAGCGGCGGAGAGGCTCTACGGGGAGCTGGCGATCGCGCGCATCTAACAGGGCAAGCGGGAGCAGCTGGGGTGGACTGAGCTCGTCGGAAGGGAGCTCGCAGTGGCGGCCGGAGTTTGGCCAACGGCGGGTTGCGCGTTGCGGGGCATGTACGGAGCCGTGGATGGTCGTGATCGACCCGCGGAAGTGCAGCGAGTGCAGCGGTGTGCTCGGACGCGTGCTTGCACGGCCGTGGTCGCGGTGGCGACATGGCCGGCGGCGAGGAGCTATCGGCTCCGATGGCTACGGTGGTTAGAAGACGCAGACAAGCACGAGGAGAGAGGGGAAAGGGGCAGGGGCTCATGGCGATTCCAGTAGAGGCAACGGCAAGGCCGGGGAGGGGCTGGAGCTCGCGAATCCCTGGTAAGTTCACCGGCGGTCAGAGGTTGAAGACGAGCTCGGGGACGACGCTGCAGGGCTTCCGGCGTGGCGTGGCTCGGTGAGGGGGTGGGGGACGAGGTGGCGGAGCTTCTTGGTGTGTCGGCGAGGCGTGGGGTGGCCGGTGGCCATGGCTACGGCGAGCAGCGGCTGTGGCTGCGCTCGGGTGCGCTGCGAGGAGAGAGCAGAGGAGGGGAGAGAAGGAGTGGATAGGCTAGAGGGGTTGGGGCGGTTGCATGGCGTGTCCAGCTAACCTCCAGCGTCGGCGGAAGCAGGAGGTGGCTCGGGCGCGTGCCGGCGCGCGGCGACCACACGCGCGGCGTCCGACTGGCGGGAGTTGGACGACGACCGGCAGCGCTAGGTGGTGGGCTGGGCCAAAACAGGTGAGGCCCAGGTGAGTGCCAGGTAAAAACCCTCTCTCTCTCTTATTAATTGTTTCTGTTTTCTATTTTCTGCAATTGTTTTGTCTTTATTAAAAATGCCAGAGCATTTCCAAAAATCCTGAAAATATTTGTGGGCACTGTTGAAATTATTCCCAACAGCCCTCAACTAGTTTCAGAATTATTAGAGCATTTAAAATATTTATAGGATTTAAATGCCCCAATTCAAGTACAATATGAGTTAATTCAAAAATCCAGAAATGACCTAGAAATATGTTTATCATTTTTGTAGAGGTTTTTACCTTTATCAGAAATGATGAACATTTCCAAAGGCATTTTGGGATCATTGAGAATATTTCATTGTGATCCTAGTTGGATTTCATTTGGTGCTAGGGTTTGAACATCCCCATTTCAAGTTTAGGCAAAATTTAAACATGATGCACACATGAAGCTAGCCTAGTGCAATGCCGGAAGCTAGGGATGTGACAACTCACCCCCACTAAAACAAGAATCTCGTCTCGAGATTTAAGAAGTGAAGTAAGAAGACAGAGGGGTCACAAAACTATCACAGTCTTCTCGATCCAACTGCCCTTCTCAAAGATACCGATATATTGCATCACATTGATCTTGACGTCTTGCTTTGAGAACTACATCCAACATGACAACAAGAAGAAAGGGAAAATTTAGAAGAATCGATCTTCTTGAGGTTCGAGCAACTTAGGATCATCTTAATGATCACCAGATCAACTCACGGAATGAGACGTAGAAACATCTCTGGAGCTGAGAGGTAAAAATGCATCAGGAGGAACGGAAGAAACAATTTGACGAGGGTTTCAATGTAGCTAAGAAACAATTTCCATGATCCCATAGCAGGGCACCTTGGGAGGGGTGACTCATAAATTTATTCCCTTAAGTGGCAAAAAGAATTACTTTTGATACAGAGATCATTGTAACTCTCTATACCAGCATAAGGCAATCACAATCGATCATTTGGCGGAGTTCAAATGAATGGCATGTCCGGATTCGAATGGATGATGTGGACTACCTTGTTGAAGACAACGCAATGGATGATTTTTGCTTATCATCGGAAATGGATGGGACCCGTGGTAGGACCACTTTTGAAGATGATCCTTGACAGCAACTGCTAAGAAGGAAAACCCATAGGAAATTGGCATAATGGGGTGCAAACTGGGAACAAAATGCAAATGTTGGGAATGTTCCAACCATCATATCTGCCTAAGATTCAGATCTGGTTAGAAACAGGATACTTCAGACTCACATGTCTGAAAAGAAGAGTTTCAACACAAGTCGATGAGATAACGTTGGGAGACTCTCGGGAGATGAACTATGATAGAAAGCTCCAAAACATGAGCAGGTTTTGCTACACACCTGTGAACACACTATCCTAGACAAGCATGACCACGTGGCAGTCTTATAATAAAACACTACCGAGTTTAGGGGGGAACCATAATTGAGGATATTGAAGTCCTTGCATAAGGCATGCTCTTAAGAAGGAACTTCCTTTCCTTGAACCAATTAATCAGTGGCTTGGTGTGCTAGGGGATACATATGGAATGAAGATGATCAATCTATCAGACCATACAATACTTCGCACATGCATGACTGACTTGGGATGATTCTAGAGGAAGCAAAACAAACTTTCTCGAATTCACGGCGGCAACTTACATCAAATGCACGTGAATCAAAGGAAGTCACTTCTTTCATCCAAACATATACTTCATGAACGGGGCATGAATAAAATGCTTACACAAGTTTCCAACACCAGCTGGATGTTCAACACAAATCATGGAGGAGACAAAATGCTGCTGATGAGCTCAATAGCAACTCATCGGAATTTCCATATCACTGGACTTCCACCATCATGTGAACACGGTGATAGCATTGGTCAACCAAAAGATGTAATGGTGTATACTCGAGGGATCAACCACGAGTAAGACAACATTATGAACATCGTTGGTTCTGATTTGACTTGACGATAGCCCATACTCAAGTCAAAATTTTGACATGGCAGTAGATCCAACAACTGATCACGAGGACCAATCGACGGAGATAACATATTTCTTCAATACACACACAAGGATATCCCTTAGTGATGAACTAAGTTGGACAAGCTTTCATCTTCCAACTCTCCAAGTTGTTGTTTAGCTTAACCAACTAGCTCAGGGGTATCTAAACAGATTCTTGGAGAATGGGTGGTTTGGAGGAAAACCAACATGACCACGAACTCAACATAGCGGTCAGGTGACAACCTGGTAATACTTCAAAGAAGATATTCAGAAAATCACGAACCACCGATATGTTACTAAGCTTGAGATCAACCTTGCTTTTCAGGGCAAGATGATATGATCAGAAGATTGAGGGATTGACACAATCCTAACTCATTGATCGAAGAGTGCACCAGAAATAAGGACTAGGTAGCACGTTCAATCTTAGGATGATGATTTAATAACCAACACGCTAAGAATGAGAATATTGTCCATTAACTACCAAGCAACTAGTTGCTAGGAGTATTGATTTCACACATCACAATTCACTTGTCGGCATTCCGGTTGCGACAACACGAAACCGAGAAATGAATAATGATGGCGAGAAGTATCACTGCGTCAAGAATGTATAAGAGATGGTGCAATTCTCATGACATTCCTGGCATAAAGTGGGTAATACTTCAGGGTAGAACATAACAAAAACTTGATTGCATTTGATCTACGGAATATAACTGCTTTGACTCAATCCTGGATATGGATGAGGTACTGGATTTTGTTTCTCCTAGTCATTCTGAAATAGAATGGCTTAACGGACCACAAGAATAATAAGCATCGATAACATGGATGCACAATTACTCCTGACTATCAATTGATAGGCGATGGTCGGAATACAAATGAAGAGGGACAACTCAAGAGGACGTATATCTTTCTGAGTTGTGGATGCATAGATTAATATGTCGAACCAAGTTCAACAGGTTTCTTCCAGATAACCCATGCAGGAAGGTAGAACTGGCAGAATCACAATTATGAATGGAGAACTCCTCAAGAGTACTCTGATTGTGATATTTTGGTTCAAAGAACTTCTGCCTTAATGGTTCATGGTATTTGGAAGAAAGAAATACCACGGACCTCGAGGACCGTCGCAAGGTTACTAATACCCTAAAGGAATGAGAAAACACTATCAACAGGAGGTAAGTAGGGTGAATCTTGGGTTCAAGAACCCAGGAATAGAGTACCTACTACTAAATGGCATCACGGGATGCTTTCGAGAATGGTGGCCAGAATCATCACACCGGGAACAGAAAACATGGCTAGATTACTAGGTGACTCCCTAAAACACCTAGGGTCATAATAATAGCTCCAACATATATGTCGAGGCAACAGAGTACCTCAACTCACCGATTAGCGTGCTTAATCTGGCCCAAAGGAACAACGGGATGGGAAGAAGGAATTTGCAAATGCATCAGACTAATTAGAAACCTGGGATGACTCGGACAACATAACGGCTGTAAATGCTCAAAAATATTTGAGACATCCTGCAAAATGGTGGCATAACCACTCAACAACATCATAATATCAAGGTTCCGAGACCAACTATGAACACAGGGAAGTACTGGAGGCTGAACTGAGACATGAATCCATCAATCCTATAAGTCTATGGATTGGTAACACGTCATCCTGATAGATAGATGAGAAGGCCTAATTCTTAATCCCCGTAGAAGAGAAGAGGTTGACTCAGATCACAAGGTCATGAAGATAAGGAGTAAAAAGAGCCTTACGTTCCCATCCACAATCAATTACCTTATATAACTAAAGCATTTCTAGACACGACTTCGACCAGTTTGGCTTGGTAATCCTACAGGTAGTCAGGCTCTGATACCAAAGCTGTCAGGACCCTGATTCCAAGTCACATCGATATAGCTGGTAACACCCCATATCACTTTGCGGCCTCACGCACGGTATTCCCACGGGTGTCGCCTTACCATGGCCCGGGACCGTTTGCGCCTTTTGGCTCACGTATATGATAGTGTCGCTAGCATCCATATGACAGAGAACTCGTGCAGACATGGCTAGTCGTGAACCCAAGCGGCACCAACCTATGGGGACAGGCATACATGAATCAAATCGAGCATGTCGGTCAGCAGCATGTGAATCCGGGTTGTAGCGCTGGGCTAACAGGACTCTGGGGAACCCGGGCTGTAGCAGGCTAGGCAGGACTCCGGATGTCACCGCGTGACATTTCCCCGAAGGGACAGACATAGGAACGAAGTGAAACACATGCCGGCCAGTCAAGTGTCCTGAGCAGTAGTGCTGGGCTAGCAGGACTCCGGTGAACCGGGCTGTAGCGGACTACTATGGCTCATGGAAGCACTAGACTACATTTCCCCATAAGAGAGGCTGCCAAGGATAAACAACTAGATTGTCGAATCCCACACATACCAAGCATTTCAATCATACACACAATATGCTCGATATGTGTAAATACAACATGGCATCACAACATAACTCTACGACTCAAATATTTATTCATTAAGCTCCGAGGAGCAAGATATTACAAACATGGGTCTCATGACCCAACATTCAGAGTATACAAGTCAAGGCACATGCGGAAGCTTAACATGTCTGGGTACAGACATCTACAAATGGAAAAAGGCTGAGAAGCCTGACTATCTACCAGATCCTGCCGAGGGCACAAGATCGTAGCTGAGGTATCAAGCTAAACGTTGAAGTCCACATGGAACTACTAGCGAGACTGAAGTCTCTCTGCAAAACATAAATTAAGCAAACGTGAGTACAAATGTACCCAGCAAGACTTACATCAGAAATAACTACATATGCATCGGTATCAACAGGGGGGTGGAGTTTAACTGCAGCAAGCCAGCTTTGACTCGGTGGCTATCTTAAACTACGACTGCAAGTAACTCTTTTGAGGTGGCGCACACGAGTCCACATATTCAGCATATCAATACACCACTATGGATCCGCTCTCGTCTCCCTACGAGAAGGCCATCCATAGCACTCACGCTTATCTTGTGAGTTTAAGAGTATCCACTTCAAGTTATCTATGAACTGTTATAGGCAACCCAGAAGTCCTTTACCGCGGACGCGACTATTCTAATAGATCATTTATAACCCTGCAGGGGTGTACTTTGTCACACATGTTTCCACCACTTAGCGTCTGCACATGACATGTGCTCGGCAGACTTCAAGCGAAAGCCGACGTGGGTGTAGACCACGACCTGACTAATCACACAAGTCTCTAGTCCAGGTTTATCGCCTATTCGGGTTCCATCCGCAAGGAAATCCGGTCGGGGTGTCCTCAACGGCCCCAAACGATGTGTACAGGGTCCCGAGACGCCAAACGGGTGCCCGACATACCCGGCCACAGTGTATCTACCGCATCATAGCCCACCCCTAGGGTCAGCGCTACGCACGGCTGCCAACACATAACCTACAAACACCAGAAACTAGTTGCTACTCCTGGACAGAGGACGAGAGGGGTCAATAAGTCGAGCGGGGTCATATTTCAGGGCCCAATGTGTGGTAGTAGCTGTTTCATGGATCACAAAGACAGAACTCAGTTCCTGAGATCAGTTTCAATGACACAACTCACCATGTACTCCTACATGGCCTCTCACCACTACCTTTACCAAATCGTGTTCACACACTTAGCTCACACATAGTAGGCCGTGTTGACAACTTTCCAATTCATCCCCGATGAATCAGACCTGACACAACTCTAAGCAATAGCAGGCATGACAAGCAAACATGAATGAGTAGGCACATCAGGGCTCAAACAACTCCTACTCATGCTAGTGGGTTTCATCTATTTACTGTGGCAATGACAGGTCATGCAAAGGAAAGGGGTTCAACTACCGCAGCATGTAACAGTTAAATCGTTGTTGTCCTAATGCAGTAAAAGAGAGTAGGAGCGAGAGAGTGGGTTTGTATCGGAATGAACAAGGGGGTTTTGCTTGCCTGGCACTTCTAAAGATATCATTGGGTCTTCATCAGTGTCAACGATCACAGCGTCGGTACAACATCTATCGAAAGGGGATAACCACTGTCAACAGAGAAGGAACACAATCAATGCAATGCACAACATGATGCATGATAATGACATGGCAATAAGTTGTTGATTGAGCTAATGCAACTAGCAACAGAATTAAATGAAGTTGGTTTGAACCCAAAGTTCAAATTCAAACTCCACATGTGGTTATTTAAATACCATTCACTTGATTTGTCCTAAAAGGTGGCCTTAATTTGTTCTAACATGCATGAAAATGGTACAGATGGATAGATTGGATTTTTCTGATAATTTTTCATATATAACTTGTTTCATTCTGAGCTACAGTTGAATTTCTATGATTTTTAGAAGTTTTGGGCATTCTCTGGAATTTCCTGAATAAACTTAAATCCAGAAAATGCTTTACTGCGTCAGCATGACATAGGTGTGATGTCAGCAGGTCAACTGGGTCGGTCAGGTCAAACCTGACCTGTGGGACCCATACATCAGTGACTCAGGCTGGTTTGGGTGGATGATAGGTGGGACCAGTCAACGTTGACTTGACCAAAGTCAAAGATGACATGTGGGGTCCACACGTATTAGTACTAATCTTAACAGAAATTTAGACTAACCTAATTATGCTCGGGGACCCACATGTCAGTGTCTAAACCAACTGTCGTGTTAATTAGCACTAATCTAATCTAGCTAAAGATTAACAGAGACGGGCCCGCACGTCAGTGATCCTGGGGGGTCAAACCCCAGGTCAAATGAGTCAACTTCGCCGGACTTGGTCCACGGCTCATCGCCGGCGACTCCAGAGACGGCGGAGGCGCTCGGAATTTCAACTCAGGCAACCAAATCAGCGGCGGAGAGGCTCTACGGGGAGCTGGCGATCGCGCGCATCTAACGGGGCAAGCGGGAGTAGCTGGGGTGGATGGAGCTCGTCGGAAGGAGCTCGCGGCGGCGGGCGGAGTTCGGCCAACGGAGGGTTGCGCGTTGCGGGGCATGTACGGAGCCGTGGATGGTCGTGATCGACCCGCGGAAGTGCAGCGAGTGCAGCGGTGGGCTCGGACGCGTGCTTGCACGGCCGTGGTCGCGGTGGCGACATGGCCGGCGGCGAGGAGCTATCGGTTCCGATGGCTATGGTGGTTAGAAGGCGCGGACGAGCACGGGGAGAGAGGGGAAAGGGGCAGGGGCTCACGGCGATTCCAGTAGAGGCAACGACGAGGCTGGAGAGGGGCTGGAGCTCGCGAATCCCTGGTAAGTTCGCCGGCGGTCAGAGGTTGAAGACGAGGTCGGGGACAATGCTGCAGGGCTTCCGGCGAGGCGTGGCTCGTTGAGGGGGGGAGGACGAGGTGGCGGAGCTTCTGGGCGCGTCGGCGAGGCGTGGGGTGGCCGGTGGCCATGGCTACGGCGAGCGGCGGCTGCGGCTGCGCTCGGGTGCGCTGCGAGGAGAGAGCAGAGGAGGGGAGAGAAGGAGTGGATAGGCCAGAGGGGTTGGGGCGGTTGCGTGGCGCGTCCAGCTAGCCTCCTGCGTTGGCGGAAGCAGGAGGTGGCTTGGGCGCGTGCCGGCGCGCGGCGACCATGCGCGCGGCGTCCGACTGGCGGGAGCTGGACGACGACTGGCAGCGCTAGGTGGTGGGCTGGGCCAAAACAGGTGAGGCCCAGGTGAGTGCCAGGTAAAAACCCCCTCTCTCTCTCTCGCTTTTATTAATTGTTTCTGTTTTCTATTTTCTGCAATTGTTTTGTATTTATTAAAAATGCCAGAGCATTTCCAAAAATCTTGAAAATATTTGTGGGCACTGTTGAAATTATTCCCAACAGCCCTCAACTAGTTTCAGAATTATTAGAGCATTTAAAATATTTATAGGATTTAAATGCCCCAATTCAAGTACAATATAAGTTAATTCAAAAATCCAGAAATGACCTAGAAATATGTTTTTCATTTTTGGCAGAGGTTTTTGCCTTTATCAGAAATGATGAACATTTCCAAAGGCATTTTGGGATCATTGAGAATATTTCATTGTGATCCTAGTTGGATTTCATTTGGTGCTAGGGTTTGAACATCCCCATTTCAAGTTTAGGAAAAATTTAAACATGATGCACACATGAAGCTAGCCTAGTGCAATGCCAGAAGCTAGGGATGTGACAAGGAACATATGCTTGTAGGAATTGCAATAATATCAAGTTTCCTCTCTATGTGCTTAAAGTTTTGAAGTTATGCTTGTTTTGCCCTCCAATGCTAGTTGATTATTGTTCCCACAAGTTGTTTGCTCACAAAATCCCTATGCATAGGAAGTGGGTTAGACTTAAATGTGCTAGTAATATTCTTCATGATGCTCTCTTTATGTTTCAATTCTTTTCCTTTCTGTGAGCATCATTGAAATCATCATGCCTAGCTAGGGGCGTTAAACGATAGCGCTTGTTGGGAGGCAACCCAATTTTATTTTTGTTCCTTACTTTTTAGTCCTATTTAAGTAATAAATAATTCATCTATCCTCTGTTTAGATGTGGTTTTAGTTGTTTAATTAGTGTTTGTGCCAAGTAGAACCTTTGGGAAGACTTTGGGAAAGTCTTGTTGATCATGCTGTAAAAAACAGAAACTTTAGCGCTCACGAGAACTGCTTCCATTTTTATTTGGAGAGTGATATTTATTTAATTCTTTTTGCATATGATTAATAGATAAATTCCTCAGGTCCAGCAATTTATTTTAGAATTTTATGAGTTCCAGAAGTATACGTTTTATCCAGATTACTACAGACTGTTCTGTTTTTGACAGATTCTGTTTTTCATGTGTTGTTTACTTATTTTGATGAATCTATGGCTAGTAAAATAGTTTGTAAACCATAGAGAAGTTGGAATACAGTAGGTTTAACACCAATATAAATAAAGAATGAGTTCATTACAGTACCTTGAAGTGGTGATTTACTTTCTTATACTAACGGAGCTTACGAGTTTTCTGTTAAGTTTTGTGTTGTGAAGTTTTCAAGTTTTGGGTAAAGATTCGATGGACTATGGAATAAGGAGTGGCAAGAGCCTAAGCTTGGGGACCCAAGGCACCCCAAGGTAATATTCAAAGGACAACCAAGAGCCTAAGCTTGGGGATGCCCCGGAAGGCATCCCTCTTTCGTCTTTGTTCATCGGTAACTTTACTTGGAGCTATATTTTTATTCGCCACATGATATGTGTTTTGCTTGGAGCGTCAATTTATTTTGTTAGGATTTGCTTGCTGTTATTTATAACAATGTTTTGCACCTTTTATTTCAATAAAAGTGGCATTGATATCCTTTACTATGCCTATGTTACAAGTATACATGTTGCTGTTTGAAAACAGAAAGTTTACCGCTGTTGCAATAATTCCCTAGAAAAGTCAGAATGTGATAAAATATTGAAACCTTTTGCATATTAAGCTCTGATAAATTTACTACAGTGGGAATTTTCTTTCATAATTTTTGGAGCTAGGGAAGTATGGATGTTGCAGCATTCTTTGTAGACTATCCTGTTTAGGCAGATTGCTATTATGTTTACATTGTTTGCATATGGTTGCTTCTTTAATGATTCTATTTGAGGATAGGACTATTAAATATGCAGAGACATTTAGTATACAATGTTGAATAATTATTTTTGTTATTTGCTACAGTAGAGTATGGTAAGGTTTTGGCAATGGTTTATACTAACTTATCTCACGAGTCCTTGTTGAGTTTTGTGTGGATGAAGCTTTTGAGATTTAGGGAGACCATGATATGAGAGGAA
Organism: Triticum urartu; assembly: GCF_003073215.2. Classification (NCBI taxonomy): domain Eukaryota; kingdom Viridiplantae; phylum Streptophyta; class Magnoliopsida; order Poales; family Poaceae; genus Triticum; species Triticum urartu. Next base: position 584,838,856 of record NC_053023.1, on the reverse strand, counting down.
TTAAGGAGACACAAAAGCTCAAGCTTGGGGATGCCCAAGGCACCCCAAGATAATATTTAAAGAAGTCTCAAGCATTTAAGCTTGGGTATGCCCCGGTTGGCATCCCACCTTTCTTCTTCAACAATTATCGGTTAGTATCGGTTGATCCTAAGTTTTTGCTTCTTCACATGATGTTTTCTATTCTTAGATGTCGTTTTATTTAGTCTTGCTTCCTGTTTGAATAGAATACCAAGATTTGAAATTATTAAATGTTAGAGAGTCTTCACATAGTTGCATAATTATTCAACAACTCATTGATCTTCACTTATATCTTTCGGAGTAGTTTGTCGATGCTCTAGTGCTACACTTATATTATTTTGAGAGTCTTAAATAGCATGGTAATTTGCTTAAAATCCTAATATGCTAGGCATTCAAGAATAGTAAAATTCTCTTATGAGTGTGTTGAATACTATGAGAAGTTTGATACTTGATAATTGTTTTGAGATATGGAGATGGTGATATTAGAGTCATGCTAGTTGAGTAGTTGTGAATTTGAGAGATACTTGTGTTGAAGTTTGTGATTCCCGTAGCATGCACGTATGGTGAACCGTTATGTGAAGAAGTCGGAGCATGATTTATTTATTGACTATCTTCCTTATGAGTGGCGGTCGGGGACGAGCGATGGTCTTTTCCTACCAATCTATCCCCCTAGGAGCATGCGCATAGTACTTTGTTTCGATAACTAATAGATTTTTGCAATAAGTATGTGAGTTCTTTATGACTAATGTTGAGTCCATGGATTATACGTACTCTCACACTTTCACCATTGGTAGTCTCTCTAGTACCGCGCAACTTTCGCCGGTACCATAAACCCACCATATACCTTCCTCAAAACAGCCACCATACCTACCTATTATGGCATTTCCATAGCCATTCCGAGATATATTGCCATGCAAGTTTCCACCGTTCTGTTGTTTATTATGACACGCTCCATCATTGTCATATTGCTTAGCATGATCATGTAGTTGACATTGTATTTGTGGCAAAGCCACCGTTCATAATTCTTTCATACATGTCACTCATGCATCATTGCACATCCCGGTACACCGCCAGAGGCATTCATATAGAGTCATCTTTGATCTAGTGTCGAGTTGTATCATTGAGTTGTAAATAAATAGAAGTGTAATGATCATAATTCAATTGAGCATTGTCCCAAAAAAAAGAAAGGCCAAAAAAAGAGAAAGGACAAATAAAAAAATAATAAATAAAAAAGGGGCAATGCTACTATCCTTTTTCCACACTTGTGCTTCAAAGTAGCACCATGTTCTTCATATAGAGAGTCTCATATGTTGTCACTTTCATATACTAGTGGGAATTTTACGTTATAGAACTTGGCTTGTATATTCCAATGATGGGCTTCCTCAAAATTGCCCTAGGTCTTCGTGAGCAAGCAAGTTGGATGCACACCCACTAGTTTCTTTTGTTGAGCTTTCATACATTTATAGCTCTAGTGCATCCGTTGCATGGCAATCCCTACTCACTCACATTGATATCTATTGATGGGCATCTCCATAGCCCGTTGATACGCCTAGTCGATGTGAGACTATCTTCTCCCTTTTTTCTTCTCCCCACAACCACCATTCTATTCCACCTATAGTGCTATATCCATGGCTCACGCTCATGTATTGCGTGAAGATTGAAAAAGTTTGAGAACATCAAAAGTATGAAACAATTGCTTGGCTTGTCATCGGGGTTGTGCATGATTTAAATATTTTGTGTGGTGAAGATGGAGCATAGCTAGACTATATGATTTTGTAGGGATAACTTTCTTTGGCCATGTTATTTTGAGAAGACATGATTGCTTTGTTAGTATGCTTGAAGTATTATTGTTTCTATGTCAATATGAACTTTTGTCTTGAATCTTATGGATCTGAATATTCATGCCACGATTAAGAAGAATTACATTGGAATTATGCCAACTAGCATTCCACATCAAAAATTATCTTTTTATCATTTACCTACTCGAGGACGAGCAGGAATTAAGCTTGGGGATGCTTGATACGTCTCCAACGTATCTATAATTTTTGATTGCTCCATGCTATATTATCTACTGTTTTGGGAAATATTGGGCTTTATTATCCACTTTTATATTACTTTTGGGACTAACCTATTAACCGGAGGCCCTGCCCAGATTTGCTGTTTTATGCCTATTTCAGTGTTTCGAAGAAAAGGAATATCAGACGGAGTCGAAACGGAATGAAATCAACTGGAGAAGTTATTTTTGGAAGGAAACACACCCGATGGACTTGGACCCCACGTTAGGGGAGACACGAGGTGCTCACGAGGGTGGGGGGCGCGCCCCCCCTAGGGCGCGCCCCCTGTCTCGTGGGACCCCCATGGCTCCTCCGACGTTCTCCCTACACCCATATATACCCACGTGACCTGAAACTTCCAGAACGCACTATAGATCGGGAGTTCCGCCGCTAGAAGCCTCCATAGCCACCAAAAGTCAACCTGGATTCTGTTCAGGCACCCTGCCGGAGGGGGGAACCCTCACCGGTGGCCATCTTCATCATCCCGGTGCTCTCCATGACGAGGAGGGAGTAGTTCTCCCTCGGGGCTGAGGGTATGTACCAGTAGCTATGTGTTTGATCTCTCTCTCTCTCTCGTGTTCTTGAGGTGATATGATCTTGATGTATCGCGAGCTTTGCTATTATAGTTGGATCTTATGTTTCTCCTCCCCCTCTTCTCTCTTGTAATGAATTGAGTTTCCCCTTTGAAGTTATCTTATCGGATTGAGTCTTTAAAGATTTTAGAACACTTGATGTATGTCTTGCCGTGGATATCTGTGGTGACAATGGGATATCACGTGATTCACTTGATGTATGTTTTGGTGACCAACTTGCGGGTTCCGCCCATGAACCTATGCATAGGGGTTGGCACACGTTTTCGTCGTGATTCTCCGGTAGAACTTTGGGGCACTCTTTGAGGATCTACGTGTTTGTTGAATAGATGAATCTGAGATTGTGTGATGCATATCGTATAATCATGCCCACAGATACTTGAGGTGACATTGGAGTATCTAGGTGACATTAGGGTTTTGATTGATTTGTGTCTTAAGGTGTTATTCTAGTACGAACTCTAGGGCTGTTTGTGACACTTATAGGAATAGCCCAACGGATTGATTGGAAAGAATAACTTTGAGGTGGTTTCGTACCCTACCATAATCTCTTCGTCCGTTCTCCGCTATTAGTGACTTTGGAGTGACTCTTTGTTGCATGTTGAGGGATAGTTATGTGATCCAATTATGTTAGTATTGTTGAGGGAACTTACACTAGCGAAAGTATGAACCCTAGGCCTTGTTTACCATCATTGTAATACCGTTTACGCTCACTTTTATCACTTGCTACCATGCTGTTTTTATAATTTCAGATTACAAAAACTATTATCTACTATCCATATTGCACTTGTATCACCATCTCTTCGCCGAACTAGTGCACCTATACAATTTACCATTGTATTGGGTGTGTTGGGACACAAGAGACTCTTTGTTATTTGGTTGCAGGGTTGCTTGAGAGAGACCATCTTCATCCTACGCCTCCTATGGATTGATAAACCTTAGGTCATCCACTTGAGGGAAATTTGCTACTGTCCTACAAACCTCTGCACTTGGAGGCCCAACAACGTCTACAAGAAGAAGGTTGTGTAGTAGACATCACGAGGCCGGGGCAGAGGCCGTAGCACTCCGGGAAGAGAAGGACGGGGCGACGCATCGGCCAAGCCCCTGCCAATGATGCCCTTCCCGATGGAGGGCCACGTTGAAGACCAGCCTTGCGAGTTCTTCATCAGGCCCCGCCGCCCCCACGTCGTTGTCTTCGTCTCCCCACTCCGTTCGCTCGGGTGATGGAGCGTGCCCGGCCCCAGACCCTCAGGTTGCACATGAGGGGCTGCGGAAACGGGGGCACGATTATGACGATGGAAGCTCTTCCTCGAGCGAGAGCGACGAGGAGGACAGCGGGGCGAACAACAGGGACGAGTCCGACTAGGCGTCAGACACCCCGCGCCTGGGCGGGTGCGGTAGCAGCAGCATCTGCACCTGGCTGCTCCTCCGGCAGAAGCTGGCCGGGGGCAGGGCCAGCTCCTTGAACCTTGTGGGGCTGTCTCCTTGGGCGGCTGACATCGAGAGGCTGCGGAAGAGGAAGAGGGCAGGCGACAAGGCTGTCAACTCGGAGTATGCATGCACCGACGCCTTCATCACGTATTGCCGATCGTGCCGCCTCGTCTTCCAGCTCCTTTCTCGGCACCGTCATCACCGGACCACCCGTGGGTGGCCATCGAGATGTTCTCTTGGTGCGTTCTACTAATTGTAGCTCGCCTAGGCGCCCCTTTTTCCCTTTCACCTCCTTGACCTGCCTCCTGAGGAGAGGGACAAGAAAGGGATTACGGGCATCTTATCTCTTTTAATTTGTAAGCATGCGGGCCTTTGTTAAATTTAAAACTTGTAATCCCCTTGCTCATGTTTTTCATCTCGCACGAACTGTACCTGTATGGGATGTTTTTAATGAAAAAGGGATGCTTGCCGGGTTTTTCGTTCGAGGGTAAATCCTGCGACAAGGAGTGAATCCTTGTTATTGTTTTAAGATAAATGTTTTTCGCCCGGCAACAGGCCTTGTCGTCCCCCCACTCCACTCGACCGTTCTCGCGCTCTTGGTGGAGGCAGGGATGAAGTGGGCTTTAGGATCCTCGTCCCACCTCCTTGCCGCCGCGGCTACGACGAAATCCGGACCCAGGAAATAATCCCTAGGTATAGGAAAAAGGGGAGCACGACATCCTAGAGATAAAAACGAGGTTTCACATGCCCAGTCCAGTTCCGAAATGCATGATAGAGGATAAAAGACTTATCTGGATCCGCAGCCCTTGGCAATCTCATCTTGCCACGGTTGGATCCTTGTGCTTGCAGCCCCCGGCAACTCTGGCTTGCCGGGGTCGGGGCGCCGGTCCGTTTCCTTCTTTCCGAGTAGCTCAGCAGAAGTGCTCATGTGCCCTGCGAACCAAAGGAGGACAGAAAAGGAACAGACAGACGCACACTCGACCTCTAGGCTAGGGGTTAGTAGCTGCTAAGCACTATCAACCCTAACCAAGGAAGAGACTCGACCTAGCATGCATTCTATAACTTAGGGCACCAGCGCTTCATTTATTTATGCTCAGGGTCTGCGCCTGGCTTTGTACCAAGGATCACATGCCTTGTCGGCAAAGCTTGTACAAAAGGTGGCTTGCCGGGGCCCCGGTGAGGGAGTCCTGGATTAGGGGGTCTCCGGACAGCCAAGACTATATCCTTTGACCGGACTATTGGACTATGAAGATACAAGATTGAAGACTTCGTCTCGTGTCTGGATGGAACTCTACTTGGCATGGAAGGCAAGCTAGGCAGTACGGATATGGATATCTCCTCCTTTGTAACCGACCTTGTGTAACCCTAGCCCCCTCCGGTGTCTATATAAACCGGAGGGTTTTAGTCCGTAGGACAACATACAATCATACCATAGGCTAGCTTCTAGGGTTTAGCCTCTCCGATCTCGTGGTAGATCAACTCTTGTAATACTCATATCATCAAGAATAAATCAAGCAGGACGTAGGGTTTTACCTCCATCAAGAGGGCCCGAACCTGGGTAAAACATCGTGTCCCCTGCCTCCTGTTACCATCCGCCTTAGACGCACGGTTCGGGACCCCCTACCCGAGATCCATCGGTTTTGACACCGACATTGGTGCTTTCATTGAGAGTTCCTTTGTGTCGTCGCCATTAGGCTTGATGGCTCCTACGATCATCGATAGCGATGCAGTCCAGGGTGAGACTTTTCTCCCCGGGCAGATCTTTGTGTTCGGCGGCTTCGCACTGCGGGCCAACTCGCTTGGCCATCTGGAGCAGATCGGAAGTTACGCCCCTGACCACCAGGTCAGGTTTGGAAGCTTAAACTACACGACCGATATCTGCGGAGACTTGATCTTCGACGGATTCGAGCCCCTGCCTTGTGCGCCACGCGGTCACGATGAGTACGATTTAGCTCTACCATCGGACAATGTTCAAGAAATCGCACCGGTAGCCGCTACGACCGTCAATTCGGAGCCAGTTGCGCCATCCATGGACGGGTGGATAGACCCCGCCACAGAGGCCGTATCCTCTGCGGCGATCGAGCCAAATATCGACCTTACCCTTCACAAGAGCCGTGTTGCCAAACTCCCGGATCCTTCTCTGGCCACGGACTCCGAACCGCCTGCGCCCGTTCCTGTCGAATCCGATTGGGCGCCGATCATGGAGTTTACCTCCACGGATATTTTTCAGCACTCGCCCTTTGGCGACATACTGAACTCATTAAGGTCTGTCTCCTTGTCAGGAGAGTCCTGGCCGAACTACGTCCGGCAGGATTAGGATGCGGATGATGAAGAAATTCGCCGCCCACCCACCACCCACTTAGTAGCCACTGTCGATGACCTAACCGACATGCTCGACTTCGACTCCGAAGACATCGACGGTATGGACGATGATGCGGGAGGCGAAGAGGAACCACTGCCCACAGGGCACTGGACAGCCACCTCATCATATGACATATACATGGTGGACACACCCAAAGAAGGCAATGGCGACGGGACAACGGAGGATGACCCCTCCAAGAAGCAACCCAAGCACCGGCGTCAGCGGCGCCGCTCTAAGTCCCGCCAAGGCAAAAGCGGTGATACCGGCACCGGAGATAATAGCACTCCGGACAGTGCCGAAGGCAACAACAATCCCCTCCAGCAAGATTTAAAGCAGGAGGATGGAGAAGCCAGCCCTCCTGAGAGAGCGGCAGATGGAGAGGCGGAGGATGATAATTACATGCCTCCCTCTGAAGACAAGGCAAGCCTCGACGATGACGAATTCGTCGTGCCAGAGGATCCCGTCGAACAAGAGCGCTTCAAGAGCCGGCTTATAGCCACGGCAAATAGCCTTAAGAAAAAGCAGCAACAGCTTCAAGCTGATCAAGATTTGCTAGCTGACAGATGGACTGAAGTCCTGGCGGCCGAGGAACATAAACTCGAACGCCCCTCCAAGAATTACCCAAAGTGCAGGTTGCTACCCCGACTGGAGGAGGAAGCACCGAAACCTACATCCCCGGCGTATGACGCGGCTGACTGGCTACCTCGTGGCCGCGACAGAGAGGCATTCCAGCCAAAAGCTTAGCCCGCACCCCGACGCCATTCAAATAAAGAGGCATGGGGAAATACGCCAGACCTACGAGATGTATTGGAGGACAAAGCAAAACATGCAAGATTGATCTACGGATCATGAGGGCGTGCCACTATGCGAGACGATAATATTTGAATCTTCTCTGAATTCTTTTATGTATGATTGGTTATCTTTGCAAGTCTCTTAGAATTATCCGTTTGGTTTGGCCAACTAGATTGGTAGTTCTTGCCATGGGAGAAGTGCTTACCCAGTGACAGAAGGGGCAACAAGGCACGTATTGTATCGTTGCCATCGAGGATAACAAGATGGGGTTTATTTCATATTGCATGAATTTATCTCTCTACATCATGTCATGTTGCTTAAGGCGTTACTCTGTTTTTAACTTAATACTCTAGATGCATGCTGGATAGCGGTCGATGAGTGGAGTAATAGTAGTAGATGCAGAATTGTTTCGATCTACTAGTCACGGACGTGATGCCTATATACATGATCATGCCTAGATATTCTCATAACTATGCTCAATTCTGTCAATTGCTTAACAGTAATTTGTTCACCCACCGTAGAATACTTATGCTCTTAAGAGAAGCCACTAGTGAAGCCTATGGCCCCCGGGTCTATTCTCATCATATCAATCTCCATTACTTTACTTGCTTTGCTTTTTTACTTTGCCTTTACTTTTTTACTTTGCATCTTTATACCAAAAATACCAAAAACATTATATCTATCAGATCTCACTCTCGGAAGTGACCGTGAAGGGCTTGACAACCCCTAATCACGTTGGTTGTGAGTAGCTATCGCTTTGTGCAGGTACGAGGGACTTGAGCGTGGGCTCCTACTGGATTGATACCTTGGTTCTCAAAAACGGAGGGAAATACTTCCGCTACTCTGCTGCATCATCCCTTCCTCTTCGGGGAAAACCAACGCAAGCTCAAGACGTAGCAAGAAGGATTTCTAGCGCCGTTGCCGGGGAGTCTACGCAAAAAGTCAACATACCAAGTACCCATCACAATCCCTATCTCTCGCATTACATTATTTTCCATTTGCCTCTCGTTTTCCTCTCCCCCCAATTCATCCTTGCCGTTTTATTCGCCCTCTCTCTCCCTATCCTCCCTCTCTATATGCCTCTTGTTTGCTCGTGTGCTAGTTTGCTTGCTTGTTGTTATGTCTGAAACTGGGGAAGTTATCGCCAATATGAGTGATAACAATATCATGGAAAATTCTGATGCTCCTGCTAAAGAACCTACCATCTTTCATACAAAAAAAATTCCGTGTTGGTAGTTGTAATATTATTGGAAAAGGAGTTATTCAAGATTTCTTTACTTGTGCCGGTGCTTTACCTTCTATGGGTAGTTCTATCCTTCACAGAACTAGTAGTCTTGTGGACGCTATTGCCATGCTTGTAGTTGAACTTGAAAGACAATTCATGCACATGCATCCTTCCATACAAAGGATTTTTCTGGAATTTTCTAATATTGAGCATTCTTCTGTTAAGCGTGCCGCCACTATCTTTTTGGCTCATGAGTTTAGATTCATAATAAGAGAAGCCAAAGAAATATTTGCGCATTATAGGGTGGACGCTTGCCGTCCTCCCAAAGAAACTATCCTCTTTGATCAAGAAGAAATAATGCTTTTTCAATCTCTAGATTATGTTGCTTTTAATGAAAATCTTAAAAGAAGGGTTCCTACCAATATTTTAGTTGATAGAATTTCTGAACTTAATGATGATTTGGCTATTCGAAATAATGAGCTAGGATATACTCTTGAATATAGGCTTACAAAGTTCTGACAAAACAATGCTTATAATGATGAATTGGTTGTGCATTACGAAGGACCAAAGGAGGAACCTATACCTCCCAAGGTTGATCTTGGGGACTTTTGTCCCGTTAAATTTAGTCCTTTTGATTACTTTTGCTTGCCGCAAAGAAAGTTTGCTGCCGAACGTAGAGAATATGAAATGAGTTTTAATAATCCATCTTACTATTATGGCAATACCTAGATCTATCATTGCTTTTATGCCTAGCTAAGGGCGTTAAACGATAGCGCTTGTTGGGAGGCAACCCAATTTTATTTTTATTACTTGCTTTTTGCTCCTGCTTAGTAATAAATAAATTATTTAGCCTCTGTTTTGGTTGTGTTTTCTTGTGTTTAATTAGTGTTTGTGCCAAGTAGAACCGTTGGGAAGACTTGGGGAAAGTCTTATTGAACTTGCTGTAAAAAACAGAAACTTTAGCGCTCACGAGAACTGCTGTCATTTTTATTTGAAGAGTGATATTTAGTTAATTATTTTTTCAGATGATTAATAGATAAATTCCTCACGTCCAGAAATTTATTTTAGAATTTTTGGGGTTCCAGATCTTGCGCTAGCTACAGATTACTACAGACTGTTCTGTTTTTGACAGATTCTGTTTTTGACAAATAGTTTATAATCCATAGAGAAGTTGGAATACATTAGGTTTAACACCAATATAAATAAAGAATGAGTTCATTACAATACCTTGAAGTGGTCTTTTGTTTTCTTTCGCTAACGGAGCTCACGAGTTTTCTATTTTGAGTTTTGTGTTGTGAAGTTTTCAAGTTTTGGGTGAATTCTTTTGATGGATCATGGAACAAGGAGTGGCAAGAGCCTAAGCTTGGGGATGCCCATGGCACCCCCAATATAATCCAAGGACACCAAGAAGTCAAAGCTTGGGGATGCCCCAGAAGGCATCCCCTCTTTCGTCCACTTCCATCGGTAATTTACTTGGAGCTATATTTTTATTCACCAACATGATATGTGTTTTTCTTGGAGCGTCTTGTATTATTTGTGTCTTTGTGTCTTAGTATGCCACAATCATCCTTGCTGTACACACCTTTTGAGAGAGCCATAGATGAATTAAAATTTGATAGAATACTCTATGTGCTTCACTTATATCTTTTGAGTGTAGTAGTTTTGCTCTATGTGCTTCACTTATATCTTTTGAGCGTTATAATTTTGCTCTATGTGCTTCACTTAGATCTTTTAGAGCACGGTGGTGGATTTGTTTTAAAGAAACTATTGATCTCTCATGCTTCACTTAAATTGTTTTGATAGTCTCTTAATAGCGTGGTAATTTGCTTAATAATAATATGCTTGGTATTCAAGATTTGTGAAACTTTCTTTTGAGTGTGTTGAATACTAAGAAAAGATTGAAGCATGATAATTGTTTTGAGATATGGAGGTGATAATATTAAAGTCATGCTAGTTGAGTAGTTGTGAATTTAAATAATACTTGTGTTAAAGTTTGTGATTCCCATAGCATGCATGTATGGTGAACCGTTATGTGATGAAGTCGGAGCATGATTTATTTATTGATTGTCTTCCTTATGAGTGGCGGTCGGGGACGAGCGATGGTCTTTTCCTACCAATCTATCCCCCTAGGAGCATGCGCGTAATACTTTTCTTTGATAACTTCTAGATTTTTGCAATAAGTATATGAGTTCTTTATGACTAATGTTGAGTCCACGGATTATATTCTCACCCTTCCACCTTTGCTAGCCTCTCTAATACGGTGCACCTTTTGTCGGTATCATACACCTACCATATACCTTCCTCAAAACAGCCACCATACCTACCTATTATGGCATTTCCATAGCCATTCCGAGATATATTACCATGCAACTTTCCACCGTTCCGTTCATGACACATTCATCATTGTCATATTGCATATCCCGGTACACCACCGGATGCATTCACATAGAGTCATATTTTGTTCTAAGTATCGAGTTGTAATTGTTGAGTTATAAGAAAAATAAAAGTGTGATGATCATCATTATTAGAGCATTGTCCCAGTGAGGAAAGAATGATGGAGACTATGATTCCCCCATAAGTCGGGATGAGACTCCGGACGAAAAATAAAATAAAAAAAGAGGCCAAAGAAGCCCAAATAAAAAGAGGCCATATAAAAAAAGGAGAAAAGGCCCAAATAATAAAAAAATGAGAGAAAAAGAGAGAAGTGACAATGTTACTATCCTTTTACCACACTTGTGCTTCAAAGTAGCACCATGATCTTGATAGTAGAGAGTCTCTCATGTTATCACTTTCATATACTAGTGGGAATTTTACATTATAGAACTTGGCTTGTATATTCCAATGATGGGCTTCCTCAAAATTGCCCTAGGTCTTCATGAGCAAGCAAGTTGGATGCACACCCACTTAGTTTCTTTTTGAGCTTTCATATACTTATAGCTCTAGTGCATCCATTGCATGACAATCCCTACTCACTCACATTGATATCTATTGATGGGCATCTCCATAGCCCGTTGATATGCCTAGTTGATGTGAGACCATCTTCTCCTTTTTGTCTTCTCCACAACCACCATTCTATTCCACCTATAGTGCTATATCCATGGCTCACGCTCATGTATTGCGTGAAGATTGAAAAAGTTTTGAAAAAGTTAGAGTATGAAACAATTGCTTGGCTTGTCATCGAGGTTGTGCATGATTTAAATACTTTGTGTGGTGAAGATGGAGCATAGCCAGACTATATGGTTTTGTAGGGATAACTTTCTTTGGCCATGTTATTTTGAGAAGACATAATTGCTTTATTAGTATGCTTGAAGTATTTTTTTTATGTCAATATAAAATTTTGTCTTGAATCTTTCTAATCTGAATATTCATACCACAATTAAGAAGATTTGCATTGAAATTATGCCAAGTAGCACTCCGCATCAAAAATTCTCTTTTTATCATTTACCTACTCGAGGATGAGCAGGAATTAAGCTTGGGGATGCCTGATACGTCTCCAACGTATCTGTAATTTTTGATTGCTCCATGCTATATTATCTACTGTTTTGGACTATATTGGGCTTTATTTTCCACTTTTATATTATTTTTGGGACTAACCTATTAACCGGAGGCCCAACCAAGAATTGTTTTTTTGCCTATTTCAGTGTTTCAGATAAACGGAATATCAAACAGAGTCCAAACGGAATAAAATCTTCGGGAACGTGATTTTCTCACCAAACGTGATCCAGGAGACTTGGACCCTTCTCCAAGGAACAAAAGAGGCGGTCACGAGGGTGGGGGGCGCGCCCCTGCCTCGTGGGCCCCTCGTTGCTCCTCCGGCGTACTTCTTCCTCCTATATATACCCACATACCCCCAAACGATCAGAACATGAGCCAAAAACCTAATTCCACCGCCGCAACTTTCTGTATCCACGAGATCCCATCTTGGGGCCTGTTCTCGAGCTCCGCCGGAAGAGGGCCGTCATCACGGAGGGCTTCTACATCATCATAGCCTCTCCGATGAAGTGTGAGTAGTTTACCTCAGACCTTCAGGTCCATAGTTAGTAGCTAGATGGATTCTTCTCTCTCTTTGAATCTCAATACAAAGTTCTCCCCCTCTCTTGTGGAGATCTATTCGTTGTAATCTTGTTTTTGCGGTGTGTTTGTTGAGACCGATGAATTGTGGGTTTATGATCAAGTCTATCTATGAATAATATTTGAATCTTCTCTGAATTCTTTTATGTATGATTGGTTATCTTTGCAAGTCTCTTAGAATTATCTGTTTGGTTTGGCCAACTAGATTGGTAGTTCTTGCCATGGGAGAAGTGCTTAGCTTTGGGTTTGATCTTGCCGTGTCCTTACCCAGTGATAGAAGGGGCAGCAAGGCACGTATTGTATCGTCGCCATCGAGGATAACAAGATGGGTTTATTTCATATTGCATGGATTTATCTCTCGATATCATGTCATCTTGCTTAAGGCATTACTCTGTTTTTAACTTAATACTCTAGATGCATGCTGGATAGCGGTCGATGAGTGGAGTAATAGTAGTAGATGCAGAATCATTTCGATCTACTTGTCACGGACGTGATGCCTATATACATGATCATGCCTAGATATTCTCATAACTATGCTCAATTCTGTCAATTGCTCAACAGTAATTTGTTCACCCACCGTAGAATACTTATGCTCTTGAGAGAAGCCACTAGTGAAACCTATGGCCCTCGGGTCTATTCTCATCATATCAATCTCCATTACTTTAATCTTGCTTTGCTTTTTTACTTTGCCTTTCCTTTCTACTTTGCATCTTTATACCAAAAATACAAAAAACATTATATCTATCAGATCTCACTCTCGTAAGTGACCGTGAAGGGCTTGACAACCCCTAATCGCGTTGGTTGCGAGTAGCTATCGCTTTGTGCAGGTACGAGGGACTTGAGCGTGGCCTCCTACTGGATTGATACCTTGGTTCTCAAAAACTGAGGGAAATACTGACGCTATTCTGCTGCATCATCCCTTCCTCTCCGGGGAAAACCAAAGCAAGCTCAAGACGTAGCAAGATGCCGCACACCCCTTATGCTTCACAGACGAAGTAATGGATCATCAAATCCCAGAGGGTTTCAAACCCGTAAATATAGAATCATACGACGGCACAACAGATCCTGCGGTATGGATCGAGGATTTCCTCTTGCACATCCACATGGCCCGTGGTGATGACCTACACGCCATCAAATACCTCCCACTCAAACTCAAAGGACCAGCTCGGCATTGGCTCAACAGCTTGCCAGCAGAGTCCATTGGCTATTGGGAAGATCTGGAAGCCGGATTCCTCGACAACTTTCAGGGCACTTATGTGCGACCACCAGATGCCAATGACTTGAGCCACATAATTCAGCAGCCAGAGGAATCGGCCAGGCAATTCTGGACACGGTTCCTAACAAAGAAAAATCAAATCGTCGACTATCCGGATGCAGAGGCCCTAGCAACTTTCAAGCACAACATCCGCGATGAATGGCTCGCCCGGCACCTTGGCCAGGAAAAGCCGAAATCTATGGCAGCCCTCACGACACTCATGACCCGCTTCTGTGTGGGAGAGGACAGCTGGTTGGCTCACAGCAATAACATATCAAAGAACCATGGTACTTTGGATACCAAGGACGGCAATAGCAGGTCACGTTGCAACAAACATAAGCACTGCATTAACAGCAACAATACCGAGGATACGGCAGTCACTGCCGGATTCAAAGGCTCTAAACCCGGTCAGCGGAAAAAGCCATTCAAAAGAAGCACTCCGGGCCCGTCCAGTTTGGACCGTATACTCGATCACTCGTGTCAAATACACGGCACCCCCGACAAGCCAGCCAACCACACCAACAGGGATTGTTGGGTGTTCAAGCAGGCAGGCAAGTTAAATGCCGAAAACAAAGATAAGGGGACACATAGCGATGATGAGGAGGAGCCCGGCAGCCGAACACTAGAGGACACAAGAGGTTCCCCCCACAAGTGCGGACGGTGAACATGATATACGCAACCCACATCCCCAAGAGGAAGCGGAAGCGTGCGCTCAGGGACGTATATGCGTTGGAGCCAGTCGCCCCAAAGTTCAACCCATTGTCGGTGTACTAGAGTAGGGGTACCCTTGTACCCCGAACTTGTGCACGGGCAGTTGCAGCGTCCCGCGGCAAGGCCTGCCAGGTCACCGCCAAGATTCCTTGTGGTCCCTCTGAAGACCATTCAAGAACAAAGTACTCAAGACAAGACCCCGGCCAGAGGAGCTTGCCGGGAAAAAGGCAAGACCCCGGCAAGAGGAGCTTGCCGGGAAGGCCATCAGAAGCGTCCCAAGACCCTGGCAAGAGGCGCTTGCCGGGAAGGCCGTCCGAGGCATTCCAAGGAACTTGCCGCGGCGCGCTACGCGCCCCGACAAGGCCCGGTGAGCGACAAGCTCCCGGAAGCGACAAGTCGACAGCCGCGGCAAAGCGCTTGCCGCGGCAAGCCCCCACTCCACGCCCGCGCTCCAGCACATCCACCCACGTGTCGCTCCGGGGCCCCTCCCGAGCGCACGTGGCAGGAGGCTGTGCAGCTAGGGGCGTGCGGTGGCACGAAGGCGCTGACAAGACAACCACCGTGGCAAGACGGTGGCGTCCCTAGCGGTCCCTTTCGGTGCTGTCTAGGCGACACAGACGGGCATTTAATGCCCTTGTCCCCTGCCGTCAGGGTTAGGTATGATAACACTGTAGCAGCTAGCTGTGCCTACTACAGCACCTAGCTGTGCCTACCCACGGCACCCTTTCCACTTTTGCCCTTGGCCCCCATTGCTCTATGTCGGTAACCCCTTGAGTATAAAAGGAGGCCCGTGTGCAACGTAGAGGGGGTCGGCCACCTTAAGAGCCCTCGCGAGGTTTAGCATTTCCACACTCACGCTCGCCCTCGCTCCCGGGCGAGAGATCAATACCAATCCACAAAGCAGGAGTAGGGTTTTACGCATCCTTGCGGCCCGAACTTGGGTAAATCGTTCGTGTGCTCCACCTCGATTTACCCCTCGCGCGACCAACCGCCCGCTTGCTCCGCCTCGATCTACTCTTTGCGCAACCTCCGCCCCCCACCGAACCAAAAGGGACCCGGTTCGCCGGTCCCATAGGTGCCCGTGGATCAGAAACCCCGGCATCTCTGGCGCGCCAGGTAGGGGGCGTCGAAGTGGTGCGAATCAGATCCGGCGTTCTTGCGAGCTAGATCTTCATCTTCTTCATCAACATGCCACCGAAGAAGAAAGTCTCGGAGGCAGCTGCTCCGTCCGCGCCGAGCCACCCACCGCCGGAGCAAACGGATGATGGGGCAGGCGCCGGCGGAAGGGCACGCATCGACGAGGGAACTCTTGGTGCTGCCAGGTCCCAGGGCAAGGCTGCGCTGCCCATCGGCGGCGTGGCCGGCTCCCACAACGACCGGGCGCACTCCAAGACCTCGGCGTCCGTGCATGCGCCGCGCCCATCTCAGGAGGCGTGGGACCGGCAGCGTCATGGTACCCATGGTACCATGCGCTCGCTGGATCAAGATCGAGCTGGTGGATCTCGGAGCGCCCAGGACCACCATGCGCGTCAACAAGCTGGCGCGAGCGAGACACGGTCGCCTGGACGGGATACTGCTCCTTCTAACGTGGTTAGGAGTCCGAGCGTGTCCCGCTCCTCGCACCGTTCGCTACCGCAGCCCGCCACCGCAGCGGAAGCTCTGGCACGGGCTCAGATGCTCCTAGACTACCCTCCAGCGGCGGACAAGATCGACGACTGGAGGGCCACTATCCAGAGTCTCATCGGTTTCGCCAACGGCGACACTCCTCGGCAGCCGAGCACGTTGCAGCCGCAGCGAGTCAGCCAGGCGCAAACCGGTGGAGACAAGACTGGTGGGGGTGCAACTACTGTGCACTCCCCCCCCCGAAGGCCAAGATCGCCGCCCCGCCGGATCCGCCACGACAGCGACTCCACCGCGTCGTCGGATCCGCGAGCTCGTCGCGACCAACGACAAGTTCTTCTAGAACGGCAGCGGGAAGACGCTCGTACGCGCATCGAGCGTCGGAGAGAAGCACGACGTCAGTCAGACCAGCGCGCTGGGCCCTCTGTCGACATGCATGCACCAGGGGAACCAGGCGACCTGCCGTACCCGGTAGGTTGCCCTGCGTTCACTCGTGAGCTGCGGCAAGTCCAGTGGCCCAGTACGAAGAACTTCAAGCCCGACGTACCAGAGAAGTACGACGACAAGTTGCATCCGTCGGAGTTCCTCAGCATCTACACCATCGCGGTGCAGGCTGCTGGGGGGCGAGACGACAAGATCCTTGCCAACTACTTCCCGCTGGTACTCAAGCCCAACGTCAGGTCCTGGCTCATGCACTTGCCGGACAACTCCATATCCTCCTGGGCTGAGCTATGTCATCAGTTTGTTGGTGCCTTCAGAGGCGGCCACAAACCTCATGGCCAAGAGAGCGATCTTCACCTGCTCGTCCAGAAGGAAGGAGAGCCCCTGCGCCAGTATACCCAGAGGTTCAGCCGTGTACACCACAACATCCCAAACATCCACCCTGCCGCGGTAATCAGCGCGTTCCATCAGAACGTGCGTAACCGCAGGATGCGGGAGGAGCTGGCGATGTGCAAGATTCGGGACGTCAGCGAGCTTTATGCCCTGGCCGACAGATGTGCACGCGCTGAGGAGGGGAGGAAATTCCCCGGGGAAAGCACTGGAGCAGGGGGATCTGACAGTGAGGAAGCCGCCCCGGCAAAGAGAAGCCGGCGGCGCAACAACAGGAAGAAGCAGAACAACGAGGTGCTGGTCGTTGAGCAGTCCGGCAATGAAGGTGACACCACGAAGGCTACAGTTGGTAGCTCCGGCAAGGAAGTTGCCGCGTGCACCAACTGTCAGGCTGTGGCGGTCGCCGACAAGCGGGACGGCTCCGGCAAGAGGTACTGTAAGATTCACCGCACCAAGGGCCATGACCTCCAAAACTGCAAGAAGGTCGAGCAGCTCGTCCAGCAACACAGGGCTGAGTACGAGTGGCGTGACAAAGAGAGAGCCCAAGGGGGTGCCGAGACACCTGGCCAGAAGCGCTCCGGCCAGGAAGGACGCCGCGGCAAGGCCAAGCAGCGGCAAGGAGACAGACCTCCCCGCGGTCGCGACAACGACGATGACGACGGCGAGGATGAAGACATGGATGACGCTGAGACCAGTGAGCAGGAGTTTCAGAAAGCCACAGAGGTCTTGTGCGTTGACGGGGGTGCTTCCCTGCATACCTCGCACCGCCAACTCAAACAGTGGGTGCGGGAAGTCAATGCAGCGGAGCCACCCATCGAATCGCGCAAGCTTCTGAAGTGGTCCAGCACGCCTATCATCTTTGACATTGAGGACCACCCTGATCGCACAACCGCGGTCGGGTGTCTGCCGATGTTGGTTTCACCAACCATCCGCAACCTCAAGGTCACCAAGATGCTAGTCGACGGCGGGGCCGGCTTAAACCTGATCTCCTCCGCTGTGCTCCGAAAACTCCAGATCCCTGACGGCGAGCTCGAAGAGACCGACACATTCCAAGGAATCAACCCGGGAAGGAGCAAGCCGAAGGGGAAAGTCACGCTGCCGGTAACATTCGGCAGCGAGTTAAACTTCAGGACTGAGAGGGTCACGTTCGACGTTGCCGATATCCCGTTGCCTTACAATGGGATAATTGGCCGTCCAGCGCTCGCCAAGTTCATGGCGGCCTCTCACTATGCATATAACGTGCTGAAGATGCCAGGCCCGATAAGCGTCATTTATGTCCCTGGCGACAAGAAGGACGCTCTTATCTGTGCCGACAAGATCTACCGGGAAGCAGCAGCCACGGCAGACCGCGATCCGCTTGCCGCTGAAGCCCCCGGGACCAAGAAGACCAAGTCCGGCAGGGACTCTGGTGCCCACTCCGGCAAGCGCACCTCTTCGGAGTGCTGCGCTGCCGTCGAGGACGCACCATCGAGCCCCACCGGCAAGAAGACCAAGTCCGGCAAAAGCTCTGGTGCCCACTCCGGCAAGCGCGCCTCTTCGGAGTGCTGCGCTGCCGTCGAGGACGCACCATCGAGCTCCGCCGGCGAACACAAGAAGACGATGGCGGCTCCGCCAGATACGAAAAAGTGTCCGCCAAGGAGGATGGCGCTGGTGGTACCTTTACCATCAGTGCCACGCTTGACCCTAAATAGGAAAGCGCGCTCGTTGCTTTCCCTCGGGCGAACGTCGACGTGTTTGCATGGCAACCGTCTAACATCCCCGGTGTTCCCAGGAAAGTGATTGAGCACCACCTTGCCGTCTGTCCTCATGCACGGCCCGTCAAACATAAAGTCCGGAAGCAGGCGGTGGAGCGCCAAGAATTCATTGCGGAGGAAATCAAGAAACTGGAAGCAGCAGGCCTCGTCAGAGGAGTACTCCATCCCACGTGGTTGGCCAATCCTGTAGTCGTGCGCAAGGCAAACGGGAAATGGAGGCTTTGCATCGATTTCACCGATGTTAACAAAGCTTGTCCCAAAGACCCATTTCCTTTGCCGCGCATTGACCAGATTGTTGACTCCACAGCTGGGTGTGATTTGCTTTCATTTCTTGATGCATACTCCAGGTATCATCAGATCTTCATGGCAGAGGAGGATGAAGAGAAAACCGCATTTATTACTCCATGTGGCACGTACTGCTTTGTACGAATGCCTTTCGGATTAAAAAATGCCGGTTCAACATTTGCAAGAGTAGTCCATATTGCTCTCGAGCCACAAATACACAGAAATGTGGAAGCCTACATGGATGATATAGTGGTCAAGAGCAAGGACAGAGCAACCCTGATCCAAGACTTGGACGAGACTTTTGCAAATCTGCGCAAGATCAGCCTCAAGCTCAACCCAGAGAAGTGCGTGTTCGGGGTTCCCTCCGGCAAGCTTCTCGGGTTCTTCGTGTCTCAGCGGGGAATTGAAGCCAACCCCGACAAGATCAGGGCCGTTGAGCAGATTGAATCTCCGAAGCGCGTCAAAGATGTTCAGAAACTTGCCGGTTGCGTGGCTGCTCTCAGCAGGTTTATCTCTCGGTCTGCTGAGCGCGCAGTTCCAATGAAATGGACTCCGGACGCGGAGGCTGTGCTGCAACACCTGAAGAGATACCTGTCCTCCCCTCCAATACTTGTCGCGCCTAAACCACAAGAAAAGTTGCTGCTGTACATAGCGGCGACCAATCAAGTGGTTAGTGCTGCGTTAGTGGCAGAGAGGGAGGCGGATGATGAGCCAGCAACCACGGCAAGCGCATCCAGAGACAAGCAAGGGGCTTCCCCGACAAGCTCTGGTCCCGACAAAGATGAACCCGCGCTGATACATGAGGAGATACGGAAGAAAATGGTGCAGCGCCCAGTTTACTTTGTCAGTTCCCTCTTGCAGGGGGCTAGGTCAAGGTACTCTGGTGTGCAGAAACTGCTTTTCGGCCTTCTCATGGCCTCGAGAAAGCTGCGCCATTACTTCCAAGCACATGAGATCACGGTGGTCACTCGCTTTCCGCTGAAGAGGATACTGCAGAATCCTGAAGCGACAGGCAGGATTGTTGAGTGGGCACTGGAACTGTCAAGCTTTGGTCTCAAGTTTGAAAGCACTTCAACTATCCAGAGCAGAGCATTGGCAGAATTCATAGCGGAATGGACGCCAACTCCGGACGAAGAAACGCCGGAGGCGAGCATCCCCGACAAAGAAGCGAGCAAAGAGTGGCTGATGTACTTTGATGGTGCTTTCTCACTGCAAGGCGCCGGCGCCGGTGTGCTGCTTATCGCGCCCACCGGAGAGCACCTCAAGTACATAGTCCAGATGCACTTTCCCAAGGAGCAAGCAACAAACAATACTGCAGAGTATGAGGGATTGCTTGCCGGTCTCAGGATCGCGGCAGACCTTGGGATTAAGAAGCTCATTGTCAGGGGTGACTCACAGCTTGTCGTCCGCCAAGTAAACAAGAATTATCAGAGCCTGTTGATGGAAGCTTACGTCGACGAAGTGAGAAAGCTAGAAGAGCGCTTTGACGGCCTGCAAATGGAGCACGTTCCGAGAACTCAGAACGCCATTGCTGATGGCCTGTCAAAGTGCACTGCACTTAAGTTACCTGTGGAACCAGGGACCTTTGTGCTCAAGCTGACTCAACCGTCCGTAACACCATCAACTGGAAAAAGCAAGAAGAGGAAATTGATTCCTGGTGGCTACCTGCCAGCAGAGCTTCCCGAAGTCGCCGCTAAGAAGGTCCCCAAGATCAACACCGAAGGCGCCGGTGAGCCAGATGCTCCGGCAAGCCCTAGGGTTTGTTCCATTGAAGCTGAAGCTCCCGACAATCTTGCCGCGGAACGTCAAGCTCCGGCAGAGACACAGCTTCTCGCCGTCGAAGCAGATATTCCTGCAGCAACCTCCAAGATCAACGCCAAGAGCGCCGGTGAGCCAGATGCTCCGGCAAGCCCTAGGGTTTGTTCCGTTGAAGCTGAAGCTCCCAGCAAGCTCGTCGCGGAACGTCAAGCTCCGGCAGAGACACAGCTTCTCGCCGTAGAAGCGGACGTTCCTGCAGCAGCAGAGCTGCCTTTAGTCCTTGTTGTCGAGCCACAGGCTCCAACATGGGCGCAGCAGATTTTCCGTTTCCTTCAGACGGTAGAACTTCCCAAAGAACAAGAAGAAGCCGAAAGAGTAGCCCGGCAGTCAAGTATGTACTAGTTCGTCGACAAGACGCTGTACAGAAGAAGACTCAACGGTGTGAAATTGAGGTGCATTCCCCGGGAAGCCGGACAGAAGCTGTTGGCAGAGATACACGGAGGCGTATGTGGTCACCACATTGGCGCAAGAGCACTCGTCGGCAAAGCATTCCGGCAAGGTTTCTTCTGGCCAACAGCCCTCCAGGATGCAACTGCACAAGTAACCAAGTGTGAAGCGTGCCAGTTCCATTCCAAGCAGATACACCAGCCAGCTCAAGCTCTCCAGACGATCCCTTTATCCTGGCCATTTTCGGTCTGGGGGCTCGACATCCTCGGCCCCTTCCCCCGAGCTGTCGGGGGCTTTGAGTACTTGTACGTCGTAATCGACAAGTTCACAAAGTGGCCGGAAGTGGAACCAGTGAGGAAGGTGACCGCACAGTCAGCCGTCAAGTTCTTCAGGTTGATTGTTTGCCGCTTCGGGATCCCTAACCGGATAATCACCGATAACGGCACACAGTTCACGAGCCACGCCTTCATGCAGTACGTCCAAGATCTCGGCGCCAAAGTCTGCTTCGCCTCTGTTGCTCACCCAAGGAGCAACGGTCAAGCGGAGAGGGCAAACGCCGAGGTGCTGCGCGGGCTCAAGACCAGAACTTTCGACAGGCTGCACAAGTGTGGAAGAAACTGGATCGAGGAGCTACCAGTGGTTCTTTGGTCGATCAGAACGACACCAAATCGAGCCACTGGACAGACACCCTTTGCTCTAGTCTATGGAGCAGAGGCAGTTACCCCCACGGAACTCGTATACGGGTCACCTCGAGTGCTCGCTCATGATGAGCTTGAGCAAGAGCGGCTGTGGCAAGAGGACGCGCTACTCCTTGAGGAAGATCGTCTCCAGGCTGCTGTGCGAGCTGCTCGCTACCAGCAAGCTCTGCGCCGCTACCACAGCCGCAGAGTCAATGCCAGGAGTCTCGAGGAAGGCGACCTTGTTCTTCGGCGCGCTCAGTCCGCCAAGAATTCCAACAAGTTGACGCCGAAGTGGGAAGGTCCTTACCGGGTGAGACGAGTCACCAGGCCTGGCGCTGTCTGCCTGGAGACCGAAGACGGTATTCCAGTGAGCAACTCCTGGAACATCGAGCATATTCGCAAGTTTTACCCGTAAGGCGCGGTTGTCGGCCCCCGTCCGGCACCCACCTCTCTGTGCAAGTCTTGCCGCTGCTGCATGTAATCCTTTGTACAGAGCCAGGCGCAGACCCTGGCGCAGAAACAGATATCCTCACGGAACTCGTATACGGGTCACCTCGAGTGCTCGCTCATGATGAGCTTGAGCAAGAGCGGCTGCGGCAAGATGACGCGCTGCTCCTTGAGGAAGATCGTCTTCAGGCCGCCGTGCGAGTCGTCGCTCCCAGCCCGTGCCAGAAGCTTCGAGGAAGGCGACCTTGTTCTTTGGCACGTTCAGTCGGCCAAGATCCAAACAAGTCGACGCCGATGTGGGAAGGCCCTTACTGGGTGAAACGAGTCACCAAGCCCGGCGCTATCCGCCTGGAGACCGAAGATGGCACGCCAGTGAACAACTCCTGGGACATCGAGCCTCTTCGCAAGTTTCGTTCGTAAGGCGCGGTTGTCGGACCCCGTCCGGCAACCACCTCTCTGTGCGAGTCTTGCCGCTGTTGCATGTAAACCTCTGTACAGAGCCAGGTGCAGACCCTGGCACCAGAAAATGAAGCGCTGCATACCCCGGGGGCTATAGCATGCATGCTAGATTGAGTCTGAGTCTCGTCCTTGGTTAGGGTCGATAGTCCCTAACAGCGGCTAACCCCTAGCTTAGAGGTCGAGAGTCCGTCCCTTTGCTTTTCCTTCGTTCGCAGGGCTCGCACGTCCTGGCCAGGCCACCTGGAGACGAAAAGGAGAAGAAGGGCGCACCGGCACCTGGGCCCCGGCAAGAACGCCGGGGGCTGCGAACGCCAAGATGTCACCCCCGGCAAGCCAGAGTTGCCGGGGGTTGCGATATCAGATAAGTTTTCATCCCTCTTCATGCATCCTCTTATGGACTGGGGAATGCGAAACCCCGTTTCTTCCCGGAAACTGCCGTGCTCCCCCGACTCTAGGCCCTGGAGCGCGTTCCCGGGGCCAAGTTCGGTCGTAGTCGCGGCAGCAGAAGGGATGAAACGAGGAGGCCGTGCCCACCTCGTTCCCACCTCCGTCAAAGGCGTGAGAAAGGTCGAGCGGCGTGGGAAGGCGGCAGGGCTTGTTGTCGAGGAATGGAATGCCTGTCCGAGAGATACCAAGGATTTGCTCCTTGGCGTGGGTTCGACCGCGAGGCAAATAACCCGGCAAACATCCCCTTTTCATTAAAAAACATGAAAGAGAGGATTACAAGATACAGCTAAAGGCCCGAAGGCTTACATTTAAAAAGATAAGGTGCCCGTAATCCTTTTCCTGTCCCTCTCTTCAGGAGGTAGAACAAGCAGGCGAAAAGGGGAAAGGGGCGCCAAGGCGAGCTACAGGTGCCAGAAGACACCAAGAGAACATCCGGGGGCCGGACGGAGATGGCGACGCCGGGAGAAGGGTGCGAAGGAGGGGCGTCAGCACGTCAGCACGCTGTCGAGGGCACCACGCCCTCGTACTCCGACCTGACGGCCTTGTCGCCAGCCCTCTTCCCCTTCCACGACCTCCCTACGCCAGCCGCCCAAGGAGACGCCCCCGGGGAGTTCAAGAAGACGGCGCCACGGATGATGGGGTCACCGGTGCCGCACGAGACGGCGCCCGACACCTAGTCGGAGCCGCCGTCCTGCCGCCCGCCACCCTCACCATCACTGCCGCTCTCCTCCTCGTCACTCTCGCTCGAGGAGGAGCCTTCGCTATCGGAGGAGCTGTCCACGCAGCACTTCGCCCGGGTGCCGAAGCACCCGAAGACCTTGACGGAAAGGAGATCGCCCTCCACCAGCTTAAAATGGAGGGTGAGTCCTCCCGTCAAGCTGTGGATGCGGGCGAACGTCTTCCACCCTCGATCGAGATACATCACACCAGGGGCTGGGAATGCCACGCGGACTCGCATGCCGCTGATCCCACAGCCCCTCATGTGTAATCTCAGAGTCTCGGGCGGGTCCGACTCCATTGCGCCCGCGAACGGAGCCGGAAGCCGGAGGCGACGATGAGGCGCCCGGCGCAGCTTGACGAAGAACTCGCAAGGGTTGTCCCCTATATGGACCGCCGCAGAGGGAGGAGCCGCTGGCGGGGGCGAAGCTGGCGTGTCGCCCCGTCTGCCTCTTCCCCGAGCACCTCGACCTCGTCCACGACCTCGCCCCCTCCCTCTTCCCCTTACGGCTGGCTCTGCCACCACGAGTGAGGAAAAGGGGAGGGAGCACTGTCTGGCGGCGAACCTCGCCGCCACTGATGAAGGCCCGGGATTCCCTTTCTCCATGGCGAATGAGAGAAAGGGGAGCAGAAGCTGAAGAAGGGAGGAGACGGGAGAGTGCGGGCTTCGGTGCTCCCCTCCCGCTCCTTGTAAAGGAGCGAAGTGGGAGCCCAGCCGCCCCGCTCAGCGAATCAAGGCACAGGAAGGACAGGGAGGCGGGCCAACCCGTCCCCTCTGCTCGCAACGGCCCAGGTTCCCGCTCCCGCCGTCCGCGATCCCAAATGCATGGGAGCCGCGTGGCAGAGATGCAGAACTGAGGCGACGGATGGGGCGGCCTCACCCTACCCCGTGATCTCGGGGAGTGGGAGCTTCGGAAATCGCGCACCGGCCCCGTCCAGTAAATGCGCCACGCCCCCACGCCTACCTCCGTTTGGAGGAGAGGGCGTGGGCCGTTCCCCTTCATCATGGCTTGACGCATGCTCGCGGGGCTTAGCCCCACACGCGCGCGCCGCCCGCGTCACCCACGACGCCGCGTTCGACGCACGCCGTTACGAGCGTGCGCGATGGAAGCGGAGAGATATGCGGCGCGACCTAGGCCGCGTGTGCCCGTGCACTATTTTGGGCCTGGCCCAACAGCGCTCGGCACCGTGTCTGGCCCTGGCCCGGGGGCTCCTGTCGGTGTACTAGAGTAGGGGTACCCTTGTACCCCGAACTTATGCACGGGCAGTTGCAGCGTCCCGCGGCAAGGCCTGCCAGGTCACCGCCAAGATTCCTTGTGGTCCCTCTGAAGACCATTCAAGAACAAAGTACTCAAGACAAGACCCCGGCAAGAGGAGCTTGCCAGGAAAAAGGCAAGACCCCGGCAAGAGGAGCTTGCCGGGAAGGCCATCAGAAGCGTCCCAAGACCCCGGCAAGAGGCGCTTGCTGGGAAGGCCGTCCGAGGCATTCCAAGGAACTTGCCGCGGCGCGCTACGCGCCCCGACAAGGCCCGGTGAGCGACAAGCTCCCGGAAGCGACAAGTCGACAGCCGCGGCAAGGCGCTTGCCGCGGCAAGCCCCCACTCCACGCCCGCGCTCCAGCACATCCACCCACGTGTCGCTCCGGGGCCCCTCCCGAGCGCACGTGGCAAGAGGCTGTGCAGCTAGGGGCGTGCGGTGGCACGAAGGCGCT
Source organism: Triticum urartu (assembly GCF_003073215.2). Classification (NCBI taxonomy): domain Eukaryota; kingdom Viridiplantae; phylum Streptophyta; class Magnoliopsida; order Poales; family Poaceae; genus Triticum; species Triticum urartu. Next base: position 584,813,194 of record NC_053023.1, on the reverse strand, counting down.
GACAAGACAACCACCGTGGCAAGACGGTGGCGTTCCTAGCGGTCCCTTTCGGTGCTGTCTAGGCGACACAGACGGGCATTTAATGCCCTTGTCCCCTGCCGTCAGGGTTAGGTATGATAACACTGTAGCAGCTAGCTGTGCCTACTACAGCACCTAGCTGTGCCTACCCACGGCACCCTTTCCACATTTGCCCTTGGCCCCCGTTGCTCTATGTCGGTAACCCCTTGAGTATAAAAGGAGGCCCGTGTGCAACGTAGAGGGGGTCGGCCACCTCGAGATCCCTCGCGAGGTTTAGCATTTCCACACTCACGCTCGCCCTCGCTCCCGGGCGAGAGATCAATACCAATCCACAAAGCAGGAGTAGGGTTTTACGCATCCTTGCGGCCCGAACCTGGGTAAATCATTCGTGTGCTCCACCTCGATTTACCCCTCGCGCGACCAACCGCCCGCTTGCTCTGCCTCGATCTGCTCTTTGCGCACCCTCCGCCCCCCGCCGAACCAAAAGGGACCCGGTTCGCCGGTCCCACAGGTGCCCATGGATCAGAAACCCCGGCACCCATGGTCCTCCTGTCCGATCACCTTCGATCGCAGGGACCACCCCACTAGTATCCGTCATGGCGGATTCGCTGCACCGGTCGTAGACCCAATCATTGACGGATTTCACCTCACTCGAGTCCTCATGGATGGCGGAAGCAGCCTGAACCTGCTTTATCAGGACACAGTGCGCAAAATGGGTATAGACCCCTCAAGGATCAAACCCACAAAAACGACCTTTAAAGGCATCATACCAGGTGTAGAGGCCCATTGCATAGGCTCAGTCACACTGGAAGTGGTCCTCGGATCCCCGAATAACTTCCGAAGCGAAGAGTTAATCTTCAAAATAGTCCCGTTCCGCAGTGGCTACCATGCACTACTCGGGCGAACCGCATTTGCAAGATTCAATGCGGTACCGCATTATGCTTATCTCAAGCTCAAGATGCCAGGACCTCGGGGGGTCATCACAGTCAATGGAAACACAGAGCGCTCTCTCCGCATAGAGGAGCACACTGCGGCCCTCGCAGCAGAAGCGCAAAGCAGCCTCTTAAGGCAATCCACTAGGTCAGTGATTAAGGACCCGGACACCTTCAAGCGCGCCCAGAGTAATCGACAACTGGACCGCCTGGCACGTTCCGAGCTCGCATAGCAATGCGCCCCCACCCCGGTCCCAGCCAAACGGCGAAGTTTGTGCCACGCGTACATAATTACGCATTAAAAATACCATGGGCACAGGTGGGAAGGGGGGCACGACTATGGCACGCTCCAAGATGCGGCTTAAACTGCACTAGGGGCTTCCCGCTTTGTTATTTTTCTCTTTCAGGACGTTAATCTTTGGAAACCCTGTCCGGTAGCATGATTGCCGAACACATTATGCAGCAACCAAGGAGGCAGAAAGCTACGTCACACCACGGAACTCCCAGGTGGATTACGATAACGAGTGAAATACTTGCTTTAATACCATTCCTCAGCTTGCCCTTGGAAGGGACATGTCAAATAGTCCTACTTTTTTTCTTATCGCACTACTTGTATCATTCTCCTCTAACACACCTTTTTGAATAAACAATGCATAGCATTAAGACTATTATTGCATTCTTCCTTTTATATATATATGTTCATTCATGACATCTAGCACCCATACACTCTGTACGGCCAATATGCTAGGGACTTAAGTATACCCCATAATACGACATGAGAAGTCTGAACACTTTCGACAGTGCGGCACCCTGAACTTATAGCATTATATGCATCAGCTCCGAATCATGTCTTGGGTCAATAGTTGGGTTTGCCCGGCTCCCATGTTTTGGTACCTTACGTTCCGCTATATCGGCTAAGGTAGCACTGGGAGAACTACTACGATTGTGCCCCGGTTCTGCTGGGCTAAGCACCTCAGTAGACAAAGCTAAAACTGACTGTCATGATAAGGCGAGAGACTGGTCGCTGTTCGAGAGGTCTCAAGTCCCTAAAGACTTATGCCGCTTAGAGCGAGGAGTTGGCCCTGTCCGGCTTAAGGCGTGTATAGCGCCCCGAATCCGGCCTTCTGAATACTAGGGGCTTCACCGAAATTTAAAATTATAGAATTCTATGGCTAAGTGAGAGTGATAACGCATTATAGTCCGATTGCCTTGTTTGTTGTGATGAGCACCTCCCTCGACGTACCCAAAAATGGGAACAAGAGTGCTCAGGTTTTATCCCGAACACCCCAGCACTCGTGGCGTGGGGGCAGAAGCCGACGACTAGCCATCTCTCAGATTCGATAAACAGCCAAACATAAGGAAATATTTTAAATTCAAACAAGCGTTGCATAGCGCATATGAACAAGTTTTCATAATACATGATTACACGAGCAAGTTTATTCAAATATTACATCTTTCACACACTCGTCCACTACAAGACGGGCACCCTTCAGGACACCCTCATAGTACATCTCGGGGTGGCAATGCTCCTTGCCCTGCGTCGGCCCTTCCTTCACCAGCTTCACGGCGTCCATCTTGGCCCAGTGCACCTTCGCACGGGCAAAAGCTCGGCGTGCACCTTCGATGCAGACGGACCGCTTAATGACTTCCAGCCGTGGGCAGGCATCCACAAGCCGCCTCACCAGGGCGAAGTAGCTGTTGGGAAGGGCGTCGCCAGGCCACATCTGGACTATAAAGCCCTTCATGGCCTGTTCGGCCGGCTTGTGCAGCTCGACCAGTTGCTTCAGCTGGTCGCTCAGAGGCATCGGGTGTTCGGTCCCAGTATACTGAGACCAGAACAACTTCTCCATTGAGCTTCCCTCCTCGGCCTGGTAAAACTGTGCGACATCCGACACGTTGCGGGGCAAATCTGCGAATGCTCCTGGAGAGCTCCGGACTCGGGTAAGTAACAAGTAATTTACTTTCACATGTTTGATTTGCATATTGAATGCCTTCCCCGCCACTATCTTCTTCATCGCATCAATCTCCTAGAGGGCCTTTTGGGCTCCAGCCTTCACACTCTTTTCACTCTCAAGGGCCGCGGCAAGCTCGGACTCTCACGTCTTCAAGTCAAGCTCCAACTCCTCGTGATTCGTCACGAGAGCATGGAGCTCTTGCTAGACCTCGCCCACCCGTGCCTCTTGTTTTTCCCGCTCGGTGCGCTCCAGGGCCGCTTTGTTTTCGGCCTCGGATAGTGCTTGCTTCAGGGTTGCCACCTCGGTCGTGGCCCCTGGCAAATTAAAGATGATCCTGTCATTTTGCAATCGCATCCTTTTTGTATATATACATATCTATAGACTAGGTATTACTTACATTTGTTCTCCTCGAGCTGCCTCTTGGCAAGGCCGAGCTCTTTCTTGGACCCTTCGAGGTCCTGCTTCAGTACGGCGACCTCCGCAGTCAGTGCGGCAGAGGTCAGCAGCGAAGCCTGCATACACATATAGACATACTTATATTAGACTCCTGCAGATATTAGTTGATCCTCTATTCGGCTTTTCTTTTTGAACACCAAACAGAGCATCAGGGGCTACTGTCTATGCGGTAATATTTTTCCTATATTTCAAATACTTACCTCAAAGCTTGTTAGAAGGCTGGCACAGGCTTCAGTCAGTCCGCTCTTGGCGGACTGAACCTTCTGGATCACCGCACTCATAATAGTGCGGTGCTCTTCGTCGATGGAAGCGCTGCGAAGCGCTCCGAGTAGATTGTCCAGTGCCTCTGGATGGACAGAGGCCACCGGCACAGGCCTCTTGCCCCTTTTGGAAGGAGGCCGCCTGCCTGAGTCTGGAACCACTGGAGGTTCCGGCGCGGTGTTCGGCTGAGGGCCGAACTCGGAGCCCTCGGGAGCCTTACTCCGTCTGCTCCCGGAGTCCGGGAGGTTGCCTTGAGGCGCCTCCGGGATTGTCTCCCCTCGACCCGGTGCCTCTTGAGACAATACCTCGGCATTTTCTGTAGGGCAAGGGGAGGTGGCAGTCAGAAGTGGATCGCTATCCATATCCGACGAGTCAAAGGAGCCGCCCGACGAAGATACGTCGATATGGGCTTGGGGCGGTCTACATAATCATATTTGGCGTTAGGAGAAGCAGTGCGACAAAGGTATGCTATGAGTTACTCTGGTATCCGAATACTTACAACTTCGCCAGGGGCTTGGCCCTGAGTAGCCACTCATCTTCGCCTTCGGCGGCGGTAGTGGAGTAGTCCGAAGGAGGGTCCTCCCCTTCTTGGACCCTTCGGCCCCCCGGTCGGGGCGGCCTTCCTTTTCTTGTCTCCCCTGACTAAAGGGGGAGCATCTTCATCTTCCTCCTCATCTTCGGGGGAGGAGTGCGTCGCGGAGTCATCGAACGATGAGTCTGATAACACCTGGCGCTGGGAACTCTTTCGGGTTCCCTTGGCCTTCTTCTTGGTCTTCTCCGGCACCTTGTAAGGAGCCGGAGTCAGCATCTCCGTCAGGAGAGCGTCCGCAGTGTCTTCGGGCAGAGGGGCCGGACAGTCAATCTTCTCCGATGCCCCCACCCAGTCCTGTCAAAGGCATGGGAGCTCAGACCCCGCGCGTGGTTAAGCTATGGGAAGTAAAAATCCTACCAGATGTACAAAACTTACCGGATTCGCAGGGCGCTTCGCGCTTAGCCCGCGGTCCTCGGTGAGAGAGGGAGGGACCTCGGCACCCTTGAACAACACCCTCCAAACATCCTTGTGCGTCATGTCGAAGAGCTCGCTCAGAGTCTGGTGCTGGGCCGGGTCGAACTCCCACAAGTTGAAATCCCGTTGTTGACACGGGAGGATCCGGCGGAAGAGCATGACCTGGACTATGTTGACAAGCTTGAGCTTCTTGCTTGCCATATTCCGGATACATTTCTGGAGTACGTCCAGCTCCACCGATGAACCCCAGGACAGGCCCTTCTCTTTCTAGGAGGTGAGCCGCATGGGGATTCCAGATCGAAACTCAGGGGCCGCCACCCAGTTGGTGTCGCGCGGCTCGGTGATGTAGAACCACGCCGATTGCCACCCCTTTATCGTCTCCACGAAGGAGCCTTCAAGCCATATAACATTGGGCATCTTTCCCACCATGGCTCCGCCGCATTCTGCTTGTTATTGAAGGTCTTCAGCCACAAGCCAAAGTGGGGACGGATGCGGAGGAAAGCCTCACACATGACGATGAACGCCAAAATGCTGAGGGTGAAGTTCGGGGCTAGATCATGGAAGTCCAGCCCGTAGTAGAACATAAGACCGCGGACGAATGGATGGAGGGGAAACCCCAGTCCACGGAGGAAGTGGTGGAGGAAGACTCCCCTCTCGTGAGGTTCCCGGGTAGGGACGATCTGCCCCGCAGCGGGCAGCCGATGCGCGATATTCGCGGATAAGTATCTAGCTCCGCGCAGCTTTTTGATGTGCCCCTCCATGACGGAGGAAGCCATCCACTTGCCTCCCGCTTCAGACATGTTTAGAGAAGGTTGAGGAGAAGGATGTGGACTTGGGCGTTGGAGCTCGAGTGTGCGAGAATGGATGAGCAAGGAGGAAGAAGGCGTGGGTAGAAAAAGGGCAAACCTTATCCCTTTATAAGGGCGGTCGAAACTATGCGCCCCCACTAGCCTGGTAAAACTCGCTTATCCCCCGAGCGCCATAATTGATGGCGCGGTTGGGTTACCCACGAACGTATTGATGAGAATCCCGTAATAAGGGGGACACGATCTCTGCTTTGACAAGATGTGTCAAGAAACTGCCTCGCGTTATGTGCGGGGCTAGTTAAAGAAAAAACGGTTTGAATAATCGCCGAGCCATGGCATGATGTCATGTTGCCAAAACGTGTCAGTAGATTAGATTTGTGGAAATATTATTCTCTCTACGGTGGTATGTGGAACTTATTTTGCAGGGTCGGACACTATCCTTTTATTCGAACTCTTCTGTGGTGTATCCGAAGGAGGAACCCGCCTTGCAATGCCGAAGACAACACTGCACGCCGGACTCATCATCATTGAAGACTGGTTCAGGGGCTACTAAGGGAGTCCTGGATTAGGGGGTCTCCGGACAGCCGGACTATATCCTTTGACCTGACTATTGGACTATTAAGATACAAGATTAAAGACTTCGTCTCATGTCCGGATGGAACTCTACTTGGCATGGAAGGCAAGCTAGGCAGTACGGATATGGATATCTCCTCCTTTGTAACCGACCTTGTGTAACCCTAGCCCCCTCCAGTGTCTATATAAACCGGAGGGTTTTAGTCCGTAGGACAACATACAATCATACAATAGGCTAGCTTCTAGGGTTTAGCCTCTCCGATCTCGTGGTAGATCAACTCTTGTAATACTCATATCATCAAGAATAAATCAAGCCGGACGTAGGGTTTTACCTCCATCAAGAGGGCCCGAACCTGGGTAAAACATCGTGTCCCCTGCCTCCTGTTACCATCCGCCTTAGACGCACAGTTCGGGACCCCCTACCCGAGATCCGCCGGTTTTGACACCGACACCCGGCAAGCCGCGCCTTATGGGTAAAACTTGCGAAGATGCTCGATGTTCCAGGAGTTGCTCACTGGGACGGCATCTTCGGCCTCCAGGCGGACTGCGCCAGGCCTGGTGACTCGCATTACCCGATAAGGGCCTTCCCACTTTGGCATCAACTTGTTGGAATTCTTGGCCGACTGAACGCGCCGAAGAACAAGGTCGCCTTCCTCAAGGCTTTGGGCATGAACCTTGCGGCTATGATAGCGGCGCAAGGCTTGCTGGTAGCGTGCCGCTCTCACAGCCGCCCGAAGACGATCTTCCTCAAGGAGCGTCGCGTCATCTTGGTGCAATGGCTCTTGCTCAAGCTCATCATAAGCGAGCACTCGAGGTGACCCGTATATGAGTTCCATTGGGAGAACTGCTTCTGCCCCGTATACCAGGGCAAAAGGTGTCTGGCCGGTGGCTCGATTTGGCGTCGTCCTGATCGACCAAAGAACCGCCGGAAACTCATCAATCCAGCGCCTTCCACTCTTGTGCAGCTTGTCAAAGGTCTTCGTTCTCAGGCCTCGCAACACTTCAGCATTTACCCTCTCCGCTTGGCCGTTGCTCCGTGGATGTGCCACAGAAGCAAAACAGACCTTTCTGCCGAGGTCTTGGATGTACTGCATGAAGGTGTGGCTTGTGAACTGCGTGCCGTTGTCGGGGATGACTCTGTTTGGCACACCAAAACGGCAGACCAGTCCTTTGAAGAACTTGATGGCTGACTGAGCAGTCACCTTCCTCACTACTTCCACTTCTGGCCACTTTGTGAACTTGTCGATTGCAACGTACAAGTACTCAAAGCCCCCGACAACGCGGGGGAAAGGGCCCAGTATGTCGAGCCCCCAGACCGAGAATGGCTAGGAGAGAGGGATTGTTTGAAGGGCTTGAGCTGGCTGATGAAGCTTCCTTGAATGGAACTGGCACGCTTCACACTTGATTACTAGTGTCATTGCATCCTAGAGGGCGGTGGTCCAGAAGAAACCTTGCCGGAATTCCTTCCCGGCAAGGGCCCTTGACCCTATGTGGGAGCCACATATGCCTCCATGTATCTCCGCCAACAGCTCTAGTCCTTCCTCCCGGGGGATGCACTTGAGTTTCACACCGTTTGGCCTCCTCCGGTACCGGACGTCATCGACGAACTGGTACAGGGCGGACTGACGGGCTACTTTCTCTGCTTCCTGCTCCTCAGGAACCTCCCCTGTTTGGAGGAAGTGGACGGTATGCTGCGCCCATGCCGGAGCCTGGGGTTTGATGGCAAGGACCAAAGGCATTTCTTCTGCCATGAGAGCGGCTGTCTCTACAGCCAGGGCTTGACGCCCTGTCGGAGCTAGTCGCTCTTGAGCAGGCTCAGTGTCCATGGCAGCACCCTTACCGGCAGCCCCAGGGGGCTCGGTAGGAAAGTACTTGCCGGGACCTGATTTCCTCCGCTCGTACTGCCCCGCTGATGGTTCGACAGATGGATGAGTTAATCGGAGCAAAAAGGTACCTGGTTCCACAGGTAGTTTGAATGCGGCACGCTTTGACATGTAATCGGCGATGTCGTTCCCCGCTCGGGGGACGTGCTCCGCCTGGATACCGTCAAAGTGTTCCTCCAGCTTCCTCACCTCATCTACGTAGGCTTCCATCAATGGGCTCTGATAATCCTTGTTGACCTGTCTAACAACGAGCTGCGAGTCGCCCCTGACGATGAGCTTCTTAACCTTGAGGTCTGCCGCGATCCTGAAACCGGCAAGCAATCCCTCGTACTCGGCGATGTTGTTGGTGGACATCTCCCTAGGGAAGTGCATCTGGATCACGTACTTGAGGCGTTCTCTGGTGGGTGCGACGAGTAGCACACCGGCACCGGCGCCTTGCAGCAAGAAAGCCCCATCAAAGTACATGATCCAGTCGTGGTCTGCTTCCTTGTTGGGGAGAGTGGTCTCCTGTATTTCTTCGTCAGGCGTCGAGGTCCATTCTGCGATGAATTCCGCCAAGACTCTGCTTTGAATTGTCGAGGTACTTTCAAACTTTAAACCGAAACTTGAAAGCTCCAAGGCCCATTCCACAATCCTTCTGGTTGCATCCGAGTTGTGCAGTATTCGTTGCAACGGGAGGCGGGTGACGACAGTGATCTTGTGGGCCTGGAAGTAGTGACACAGCTTCCTCGAGGCCATAAGGAGGCCGCAGAGCAATTTTTACACGCCGGAATACCTCGACCTAGCCCCCTGCAAGGGGGAGCTGACAAAGTAAACCGGGTGCTGCATCATCTTCTTCTTTGGCATCACTTCACTCGACTGCGCGGGCATTGCCTTGGTGGCACCAGACTTCACCGGGGGTCGCGCCTTGTCGTCACCAGGCCCTGCCGGGGGAATCTTTGGCTTGCCATCCGCTGGTTCTGCCGCCATTGCTGCCTCCTCGTCGACCTCCCTCTGTGCCACCAGTGCGGCGCTGACCACTTGATTCGTCGCCGCCAGATACAGCATCAACGACTCTTGTGGTTTAGGTGCAACCAATATCGGCGTGGAGGAAAGGTATTTCTTCAGATCCTGCAGTGCTGCCTCGGCTTCTGCTGCCCACTCTATTGGGCCTGCCTTCTTCAAGATTCTGAAGAAGGGAAGGGCGCGCTCGGCGGACTTGGAGATGAACCGGCTCATGGCGGCAACGCAGCCGATGAGCCGACGCACATCCTTGATCCGCTTGGGCGCCTCGATCTGCTCAATAGCCTTGATATTGTCTGGGTTTGCCTCAATCCCACGCTGCGGCACAAAGAATCTGAGAAGCTTGCTGGACGGAACGCCGAAGACGCACTTTTTAGGGTTCAGCTTGAGGTTGATCTTGCGCAGGTATGTCTCTTCCAGATCTTGCACAAGAGTTGGCCCGTCCTTGGTTTTGACCACTATGTCATCCATGTAGGCCTCCATATTTCTATGGAACTGAGGTTCAAAACCAATTTGGACTACTCTTGCAAACGTTGATCCGGTACTCTTCAACCCGAAAGGCATCCGTAAAAAGCAATACGTACCACATGGGGTGATGAATGCCGTCTTCTCTTCATCCTCTCTTGTCATGAAGATTTGGTGGTAGCCTGAGTAGGCGTCGAGGAATGATAACAGATCACACCCAGCCGTGGAGTCAACAATCTGGTCGATGCGCGGCATCGGGAAGGGGTCCTTAGGGAAAGCCTTATTAATATATGTGTAATCAATACACAACCTCCACTTCCCATTCGCCTTGCGCACCACTACTGGATTGGCCAACCACGTCGGGTGGAGCACCCCCCTCACCAAACCTGCCGCTTCCAACTTCCTGATCTCCTCTGCGATGAACTCCTGCCTTTCCAGAGACTGCTTTCTGACCTTCTGCTTGACAGGCCGCGCGTGGGGGCAGACAGCTAGGTGGTGCTCAATCACCTCCCTGGGAACACCGGGAATGTGGGACGCTTGCCATGCAAACACGTCGACATTTGCCCGCAGGAAGGTGACGAGCGCGCCTTCCTATTTGCTGTCGAGGGTGGAGCCTATGATGAAGGCCCCTCCCATGCCATCCTCCCCAACGGGCACCTTCTTGGTCTGTGGCGGCTCGGCTCTGGATCTCTTGCTCTTGTCGGTAGAGCTCTTTGGCACGTCCTCAACGGTAGCACAACACTCCGAGGAGGTGCGCTTGCCAGAGTGGGTGCGAGAGGTCTTGCCAGGTTCCTTTTTCCCTCCCGGGCCGTCAGCGGCAGGAGCAGGTGCCTTGATGGCAGCTGCTGCAACTGCTTCTTGGTAGAGTTGGTCGGCGCAGATCAACGTGTCCTTCTTGTCGGAGGGGACGGAGATGATGGTCAACGACCCGGGCATCTTTAGCATGTTGTAGGCGTAGTGTGACGCCACCATGAACTTGGCCAATGCCGGGCGGCCGAGGATCCCGTTGTAGGGCAAGGGGATCTCGGCCACGTCAAAGACGATCCTCTCCGTCCTATAGTTCAACTCTCCTCCAAATGTCACGGGCAGTGTGACCTTTCCCTTCGGCTGGCTCCTCCCGGGATTGACCCCTTGAAACATGCTCGTTTCCTCGAGGTCTCCATCAGGGATTTGCAAACTTTTGATCACGATAGGCGAGATCAGGTTCAGGCCGGCCCCGCCGTCAACCAACATCTTGTTCACCCTGAGGTTGTGTATTGTTGGCGAGACCAACAATGGCAAACACCCGACCGCGGTAGTGCAGTCAGGGTGGTCCTCGGCATCAAAGATGAGGGGCGTGCTGGACCACTTCAGCGGCTTTTGAGCATCGAACGACGGCTCTGCTGCTATAATCTCACACGCCCACTGCTTGAGCTGACGGTGAGAGGTATGCAGCGAGGCGCCGCCATCGACGCACATGACCTCCATAGCCTTCTGGAACCCTTGCTCACCAGACTCGTCGTCCTCGTCGTGTACGTCGTCTTCTTGTTTCTTGTTGCGGCCCCGGGCGGGCCTCTCTTGCTGGTTGTCCTTGTTGGGGCAGCCTCCTTGGCCGCCATGCTTCTTGCCGGATCCCTCAACACCGTCCTGGTCCTTCTCCTTGTCCCGCCTTTCATACTCAGCCTTTTGCTTCCCAGCAAGCAGCTCGACTTGTCGGCAGTTCTGGAGGTTGTGGCCCTTGGTGCGGTGGATCTTGCAGTATTGCTTGCCAGAGCTTCCTGGCTTGTCGGTAGCCGCCAGGGCCCGGCAGGCGGCGCACCCGGCAATCTCCTTGCCCGAGGCGTCTGCCTTGACCTTCTTGCCGACACCAGTATCGTTAGATCCCTCAACGGCAAGCACAACCTTGCCTTTGTGTTTCCTGTTGCGACGCCAGCTCTTCTTCGTCGGAGTGGCGGCGTCTTCATTGGTAGAGTTGGTTTCTCCACCGGCGTCTTCGCCGGGGTACTTCCTTCCCTCTTCAGCCAGGGCGCACCTATCGGCCAGAACGTAGAGCTCGGCCACATCCTTAACCTTGGTCATCGCCAGCTCCTCGCGCATTTTTTCGATTGCGTACGTTCTGGTGGAACGTGCTAATCACAGCGGCGGGATGAACGTCGGGGATGTTGTACTGCAACCGGCTGAATCTCTGGATGTACTTGCGCAGGGTCTCCCCTTCCTTCTGGAGAATGATATGCAGATCACTGGCCTGGCCATGAGCTTGGTGGCCTCCTGTGAAGGCACCAACGAACTCATGGCACAGATCTGACCAGGAAGAAATGGAATCCACCGGCAAGTGCATCAAACAAGACATCATATTGGGCTTGAGCGCCAGCGGGAAATAGTTGGCAACCACCTTGTCGTCGTGAGCCCCAGCGGCCTGCATTGTGATGGTGTAGATGCTGAGGAACTCGGACGGATATGTCTTGCCGGTGTACTTCTCGCCTACGTCGGGCTTGAACGTGCGGTGGGACGGCCACTGGAACTGCCTCAGCTCACGGGTAAAAGCCGGGCAGCCCACCTCGTAAGGTAGGTCGCCGGGGCCCCCCCGGTGTCGGGTGGTCCATAGCGGGTCCCGCCCGCTTGTCCGACTAGCGGCGCGTTTCGCGCCGGCGCTCGACGGTGGTTTGAGCGTCTTCGTGAGCTCGCTCCCGAAGGACCTGGCGGCTGGTCGCAGAGGGTCCGCGGGTCGGACGACGCTATGGGGATGTTATCACAAGCATCGTCGCGACGGGGCGACGCCCGTGGCGGCTGGCGAGGAGGAGGAGAGTGCATCGTGGCTGTAGCTCCCCTGGTCCTCCCAGCGCCAGCATGTGGTGGCTCGGTGGAGCGCCGGCCCGAGGGCCCCGCCGGTCACGGATTGTCTTTGTTTGTGACGGCGACGAGGCTCCGGATGGTGGCCCTCCACTCATCAAGCTTCTCCGCAGCAGGAGGGAAGTCGAGGAGCAGCTGTGCGCGTGCCAAAGCTACCGCTGGCGTGGGTGGCGGCGACAACTGCGTGGATCGCGGCGCGCTTCGACTTCTAACTACGTTAGAAGGAGCTCCGTCATGACCTAGCGGCTGCCTGCCATTTTTGCCAGCGCTTTGGCGAGCGTGCTGAACCCCCTCATTTTGTCGATGACGCACAGGGCTCTTCCCACGGCGGTGCCCAGGGTCACCATCGTGGTGACGCTGCTCAGCGCGCACACCATGGGAAGAACGCGTGGTGGTCGCTGGTGTAGGCGTCCTAGAGGTCGCCGCGCTGCCCGGAGTCAGCACAGCGACGCCCCTGGAGGGCCCCGCGCCGCCTGCGGGGGCCCCAGCTCCGTCCTTGGATCCGGCGACGTGTATCCAGTCGTCTGGCTCGCGAACGACGCCGCTCGCCAGGCTCCGACTGCCTGGGCGATGCTGGTGCTCGCGGGCCGTGGCCCGGGTCCTGTCTGCGACCGGTCCGCTGCTCATCCGCACCGGCACGGGTCGTTCGGCTCCCAACGAATCGACCGACGTGGTTGTCCTCTTCTTAGGGGCCATGGCGATGAAGAACTGCTAGGCTAACTACTAGACCAGATTCTCACAATTGCGCTCCCCTACCTGGCGCGCCAAGGATGTCGGTGTGGAACGACACCTATGGGATCACGAGAATCCCTACTACGGTCGCCGGGGCGCAAGGTTGCAAGGAGAGTAGGGCTAGTAGACAACACAAGGATCGTTTAGCCAGGTTCGAGCCGTGAGGATGCGTAAAACCCTAGTCCTGCTTTGGTGGGTGTATTTCTGAGAGTTCTTGAGCTCTCGAACTAGCTGTGATCAGCGTGTGGTTCGAAAGAGCCGAATCCCTCTCCTCGTCACCTCGGGCCTCCTTTTATAGGAAAAAGGGGTTGCCACACTAGCACACAGGAGGTGGAAAGGTCTACAGTGGCATGAGGTTATCCCTTGTATTAGAGGACAAGGTGCATTTAATGCATCGCTTAGGTGTCCTCTTGCTTTATCGGGGACGGGGGCGAGGCCCGTCCCGTCCGTCGCCGCTCTTCCTCGCTTCGACACGCGCCTCGGCCAGGGATGCGTGCGGTGCCATGTAGGCAGGCAGGCAACTAAGTTGGTGTGGTGGTGGAGCCTTCACGAAGATCTGCATGCCACAACGTAGGCGCTTGATGAGTTGGCCTAGAAGCTGCATGTTGCCACGCAGGTGCCCGCCCAGCTAGTTGGGCTGGCAGCTGCATGTGAACGGCGATGGAAGCTCGGTTGACGTGGGCTTGGTGGTGGCCTTGCCGGCGTCTTCGGCGAGGGCCTTGCTGGGTGACCCGGCAAGGGTCTTGCCGTGGCGTATTGTCGTCCCCGGCAAGGATCTTGTCGGGGGTCTGGTGGCCTTCCTTGGCAAGGATCTTGCCGAGAATCGTCGTCTTCTAATCTAATCTTGAATATGTCCTCACAAAGATCCGCATGCCACCACAGGGGTGCCGTCCCGAGCCCTGGCCCCACACTGATGATGGCACTGGGGGCTATGGGCTCAAGGGTGGCTCGCTCTGTCGGTGCGGGGCGAGCTGTCCCGGCAAGAGTCTTGCCGGGGCCGCTGAGGCCACCCAGCAAGGGTCTTGCCAGGGGAACTTCCTTTGTCCCTCTGCTCTTTGTGGTCTTGGCCTTGGCGTTGCTTTGATTGTCTTGGGCTTCAATCTTACCTTGGCTCACCTCCCTCGTTCTACTTGGTGTGGCCGTGGGCGCGGCTCTGACTGCCTGTGCACAGGAAAAGGGGTACAAAGATGCGCCCCTATTTTTGTACACCGACACATAGTCATTATTCTTATTATTTAATTCATTGCGCAAACCATTTTGAGCTTTAAGTACTTCTTCTACTTGAGTGGTAACCATAGAAGCATGTTTACCAATGAGTTTAAGTTCACCTTTAACTCTAGACATATAATCACCCAAGTGTTCAATCATATAAGCATTTTGTTTCAATTGTCTACCAAAATAAGCATTGAAGTATTCTTGCTTAACCATAAAGTTATCAAACTCATCCAAACATTGGCTAGCAAACTTAGTAGGAGGGATTTCAGCTTTATCATATCTATAGAGAGAATTTACCTTTACTACCTGTGTCGGGTTATCAAGACCATGTGTTTCTTCAATAGGCGGTAAATTAAGACCATGTATTTCTTCAATAGGAGGTAAATTCTTAACACCTTCAGCTTTAATACCCTTTTCTTTCATAGATTTCTTTGCCTCTTGCATATCTTCAGGACTGAGAAATAGAACACCTCTTTTCTTCGGAGTTGGTTTAGGAATAGGCTCAGGAGTTGGCTCAGGAGCTGGCTCAGGAAGTGTCCAATTATTTTCATTTGTCAACATATTATTCAATAGAATTTCAGCTTCATCTGGTGTTCTTTCCCTGAAAGCAGAACCAGCACAACTATCCAGGTAATCTCTGGAAGCATCAGTTAGTCCATTATAAAAGATATCAAGTATTTCATTTTTCTTAAGAGGATGATCAGGCAAATCATTAAGTAATTGGAGAAGCCTCCCCGAAGCTTGTGGGAGACTCTCTTCTTCAATTTGCACAAAATTATATATATATATCCCTTAAGACAGCTTGTTTCTTTTGAGCAGGGAAATATTTAGCAGAGAAGTAATAAATAATATCCCGGGGACTATGCACACAACTAGGATCAAGAGAATTAAACCATATCTTACCATCACCCTTTAATGACAACAGAAATATTTTAAGGATATAAAAGTAGCAAGTTCTCTCATCATTGGTGAATAGGGTGGCTATAACTTTTAATTTAGTAAGATGTGCCACAACAGTTTCAGATTCATATCCATAGAAAGGATCCGATTCAACTAAAGTAATTATACCAGGATCAATAGAAAATTCATAATCCTTATAAGTAACAAAGATAGGTGAAGTAGCATAAGAAGGGTCATATTTCATTCTAGCATTCAGAGTTTTTTGTTTAAGCTTAGCTAATAATTTCTTAAGGTCACTCCTATCATTGCAAGAAAGAAAATCTCTTTTAGTTTCTTCATCCATAAAATAGCCCTCAGGAAAACAGGCAATTCATATTAATTAGGGGGAGAGTCTTCATCATCACTTTCATCAATATTATCAGTTTCAATAATTTCATTCTCTCTAGCCCTAGCAAGTTGTTCATCAAGAAATTCACCAAGTGGCACAGTAGTATCAAGCATAGAAGTAGTTTCATCATAAGTATCATGCATAGCAGAAGTGGCATCATCAATAATATGTGACATATCAGAATTAATAGCAGAAGTAGGTTTAGGTGTCGCAAGCTTTCTCAAAACAGAAGGTGAATCAAGTGCAGAGCTAGATGATAGTTCCTTACCTCCCCTCGTAGTTGAGGGATAAATTTTGGTTCTTGGATCTTTCAAGTTCTTCATAGTGATAAGCAGGTATAAATCCCGAGTGACTCAAAGAATAGAGCTATGCTCCCCGGCAACGGCGCCAGAAAATAGTCTTGATAACCCACAAGTATAGGGGATCACAACAATTTTCGAGGGTAGAGTATTCAACCCAAATTTATTGATTCGACACAAGGGGAGCCAAAGAATATTCTCAAGTATTAGCAGTTGAGTTGTCAATTCAACCACACCTGGAAACTTATTATCTGCAGGAAAGTGTTTAGTAGCAAAGTAATATGATAGTAGTGGTAACGGTAGCAAAAGGTAACGATAGCAAAAGTAATATTTTTGCTGTTTTGTAGTTATGATAACAATAGCAACGGAAAAGTAAATCAGTGAAGAACAATATATGGAAAGCTCGTAGGCAATGGATCGGTGATAGAGAATTATGCCGGATGCGGTTCATCATGTAACAGTCATAACCTAGGGTGACACAGAACTAGCTCCAATTCAACAATGTAATGTAGGCATGTATTCCAAATATAGTCATACGTGCTTATGGAAAGAACTTGCATGACATCTTTTGTCATACCCTCCCGTGGCAGCGGGGTCCTAGCAGAAACTAAGCTATATTAATGCCTCCTTTTAATAGAGTACCAGACCAAAGCATTAACACATAGTGAATACATGAACTCCTCAAACTACGGTCATCACCGGGAGTGGTCCCGATTATTGTCACTTCGGGGTTGCCGGATCATAACACATAGTAGGTGACTATAGACTTGCAAGATAGGATCAAGAACTCACATATATTCATGAAAACATAATAGGTTCAGATCTGAAATCATGGCACTTGGGCCTTAGTGACAAGCATTAAGCATAGCAAAGTCATAGCAACATCAATCTCAGAACATAGTGGATACTAGGGATCAAACCCTAACAAAACTAACTCGATTACATGATAAATCTCATCCAACCCATCACCGTCCAACAAGCCTACGATGGAATTACTCACACTCGGCGGTGAGCATCATGAAATTGGTGATGGAGGATGGTTGATGATGACGATGGCGATGGATTCCCCTCTCCGGAGCCCCGTACGAACTCCAAATCAGCCCGTATCGTAAAACGCGATGAATCCTTCTCCTTTATTTTTTTCTCCCCGAACACGAATATATGGAATCAAGATGGACGTCGGTGGAGCTCCAGGGGGCCCACGAAGCAGGGGGCGCGCCCCCACCCTCGTGGCTAGGGGGTGGGCCCCCTGGCCTTGATTCTTTGCCAGTATTTTTTATTATTTCCAAAAATAATCTCCGTGGAGGTTCAGGTCATTCCGAGAACTTTTGTTTCTCGACATAAATAACACCATGGCAATTCTGCTGAAACCAGCGTTAGTCCGGGTTAGTTCCTTTTAAATCATGCAAGTTAGAGTCCAAAACAAGGCAAAAGTGTTTGCAAAAGTAGATACGGCGGAGACATATCAACGTGCTTATGGAAAAGAACTTGCATGACATCTTTTATCCTACCCTCCCGTGGCAGCGGGGTCCTATTGGAAACTAAGGGATATTAAGGCCTCCTTTTAAGAGTACCGGAAT